>NW_027095110.1:0-34383 GCF_029207755.1 Chamaea fasciata | reverse complement strand
CCCCCAACGACACCTAGGGGACAGGCAGGGCACCCCCAGGGACACCGAGGGGAAAGCCAGGGCACCCCCAGGGACACCTAGGGGACAGGCAGGGCACCCCCAGGGACACCGAGGGGACAGCCAGGGCACCCACAGGGACACCTAGAGGACAGGCAGGGCACCCCCAGGGCACCCCAGGGACACCCATGGCTCGCACAGGGACACCAAGGGGACAGGCAGGGCACCCCCAGGGACACCAAGGGGACAGCCAGGGCCCCCCCAGGGACACCTAGGGGACAGGCAGGGCACCCCCAGGGACACCGAGGGGACAGCCAGGGCACCCACAGGGACACCTAGAGGACAGGCAGGGCACCCCCAGGGCACCCCAGGGACACCCAGGGCTCGCACAGGGACACCAAGGGGACAGGCAGGGCACCCCCAGGGACACCGAGGGGAAAGCCAGGGCACCCCCAGGGACACCTAGGGGAAGGCAGGACACCCCCAGGGACACCTAGGGGACAGCCAGGGCACCCCCAGGGACATTTAGGGGACAGCCAGGGCACACCAGGGACACCCAAGGCACCCACAGGGACATTTAGGGGACAGCCAGGGCACTCCAGGGACACCCAGGGCACCCCCAGGGACACCTAGGGGACAGCCACGGCACCCCCAGGGACACCCAGGGAACCCCAAGGGACACCTAGGGGACAGGCAGGGAACCCCCAGGGACACCTAGGGGACAGCCAGGGCGCCCTCAGGGACACCCAGGGCACCCCCAGGGACACCTAGGGGACAGGCAGGGAACCCCCAGGGACACCTAGGGGACAGGCAGGGCACCCCAGGGATACCTAGGGGACCGCCAGGGCCCCCCCAGGGACACCTAGGGGACAGGCAGGGCACCCCCAGGGCACCCCAAGGACACCCAGGGCACCCCCAGGGACACCTAGGGGACAGGCAGGGAACCCCAGGGACACCCAGGGCACCCCCATGGACACCTAGGGGACAGGTAGGGCACCCCCAGGGACACCTAGGGGACAGGCAGGGCACCCCCAGGGATACCAAGGGGACAGCCAGGGCACCCCCAGGGACACCTACGGGACAGCAAGGGCACCCCCAGGGACACCCTGGGCACCCCCAGGGACACGTAGGTGACAGCCAGGGCACTCCAGAGACACCCTGGGCACCCCCAGGGACACTAAGGGCACAGCCAGGGCACCCTAGGGACAGCCAGGGCACCCCCAGGGAAACCTAGGGCACAGCCAGGGCACCGTAGGGACAGCCAGGGCACCCCCAGGGACACCGAGGGCACAGCCAGGGCCACCCCAGGGACACTCAGGGCACCCCTAGGGACACCTAGGGGACAGCCAGGGCATCCCCAGGGACACCCTGGGCACTCCCAGGGACGCCTAGAGGACAGCCAGGGCACCTCAGGCACACCCAGGGCACCCCCAGGGACACCTAGGGGACAGCCAGGGCACCATAGGGACAGCCAGGGCACCCCCAGGGACACCAAGGGCACATACAGGGCACCCTAGGGACACCAAGGGGACAGCCAGGGCACCCCCAGGGACATTTAGGGGACAGCCAGGGCACTCCAGGGACACCCAAGGCACCCCCAGGGACACCTAGGGGACAGCCAGGGCACCCCCAGGGACACCCAGGGAACCCCCAGGGACACCTAGGGGACAGGCAGGGAACCCCCAGGGACACCTAGGTGACAGCCAGGGCGCCCCCAGGGACACCCAGGGCACCCCCAGGGACACCTAGGGGACAGGCAGGGAACCCCCAGGGACACCTAGGGGACAGGCAGGGCACCCCTGGGATACCTAGGGGACAGCCAGGGCCCCCCCAGGGACACCTAGGGGACAGGCAGGGCACCCCCAGGGCACCCTAAGGACACCCAGGGCACCCCCAGGGACACCTAGAGGACAGCCAGGGCACCCCCAGGGACACCCAGGGCACCCCCAGGGACACCAAGGGGACAGCCAGGGTACCCCAGGGAAACCACGGGCACCCCTAACGACACCTAGGGGACAGGCAGGGCACCCCCAGGGACACCGAGGGGAAAGCCAGGGCACCCCCAGGGACATTTAGGGGACAGCCAGGGCACTCCAGGGACACACAGGTCTCCCCCAGGGACACGTAGGGGACAGCCAGGGCACCCCCAGGGACACCTAGAGGACAGCCAGGTCATCCCCAGGGACACCCAGGTCACCCCCAGGGACACCTAGGGGACAGCCAGGGAACCCGAGGGACAGCCAGGGCACCCCCAGGGACACCTAGAGGACAGCCAGGGCACCCCCAGGGACACCTAGGGGACAGGCGGGGCACCCCCAGGGACACCTAGGGGACAGCCAGGGACCCCCAGGGACACCTAGGGGACAGGCAGGGCACCCCCAGGGACACCAAGGGGACAGTCAGGGCCCCCCCAGAGACACCGAGGGGACAGGCAGGGCAACCACAGGGCACCCCAGGCACACGTAGAGGACAGCCATGGCACCCCAGGGACAGCCAGGGCACCCCCAGGGACACCTAGGGGACAGCCAGGGCACCCCACGGACACCAAGGGGACAGCCAGGGCACCCCCAGGGACACCTAGGGGACAGCCAGGGCACCCCAGGGACACCCAGGGCACCCGCAAAGACACGTAGGGGACAGCCAGGGCACCCCAGGGACACCCAGGGCACACCCAGGGACACCTAGGGGACAGCCAGGGCACCCCAGGGACAGCCAGGGCACCCGCAAGGACACCAAGGGGACCTCCAGGGCACCCCCAGGGACACCCAGGGCACCACAGGGCCACCAAGGGGACATCCAGGGCACCCCAGGGACAGCGAGGGCACCCCCAGGGACACCTAGGGGACAGCCAGGGCACCCCAGGGACAGCGAGGGCACCCCCAGGGACACCTAGGCGACCTCCAGGGACATCTAGGGGACAGCCAGGGCACCCCAGGGACAGCCAGGCCACCCCCAGAGACACCTAGGGGACAGCCAGGGCACCCCAGGGACAGCCAGGGCACCCCCAGGGACACCTAGGGGACAGCCAGGGCCCCCCCAGGGAAACCTAGGGGACAGCCAGGGCAGCCCAGGGACACCCAGGGCACCCCCAGGGACACCTAGGGGACAGCCAGGGCATCCCGAGGGACAGGGAGGGCACCCCCAGGGACACCGAGGGCACAGCCAGGGCACCCCCAGGGACACCGAGAGGACAGGCAGGGCACCCCCAGGGACACCTTGGAGACAGCCAGGGCACCCCAGGGACAGCCAGGGCACCCCCAGGGACACCCAGGGCACCCCCAGGGACACCTAGGGGACAGCCAGGGCACCCCCAGGGACACCTAGGGGAGAGGCAGGGCACCCCCAGGGACACCTAGGGGACAGCCAGGGCACCCCCAGGGACACCCAGGGCACCCCCAGGGCCACCTAGGGGACAGCCAGGGCACCCCCAGGGACACCCAGGGCACCCCAAGGGACACCCAGGGCACGCCCAGGGACACCTAGGGGACAGCCAGGGCACCCCCAGGGACACCTAGGGGAGAGGCAGGGCACCCCAGGGACACCCAGGGCACCCGCAAAGACACGTAGGGGACAGCCAGGGCACCCCAGGGACACCCTGGGCACCCCCAGGGACACCGAGGGGACAGCCAGAGCACCCCAGGGACACCTAGGGGACAGCCAGGGCACCCCCAGAGACCCCTAGGGGACAGCCAGGGCACTCCCAGGGACACTCTGGGCGCCCACAGGGACACCTTGGGTACAGCCAGGGCACCCCAGGGACACCCAGGGCACCACCAGGGACAACTAGGGGACAGCCAGGGCACCCCCAGGGAGACGTACGGGACAGCCAGGGCACCCCCAGGGACACCTAGGGGACAGCCAGGGAACCCCAGGGACACCCTGTGCACCCCCAGAGACACCCAGGGCCCCCCCAGGGACACCTAGGGGACTGCCAGGGAACCTCAGGGACACCCTGTGCACCCCCAGGGACACCCAGGGCACACCCAGGGACACCTAGGGGACAGCCAGGGCACCCCAGGGACAGCGAGGGCACCCCCAGAGACACCTAGGGGACAGCCAGGGCACCCCCAGCGACACCTAGGGGACAGCCAGGGCCCCCCCAGGGACACCCAGGGCACCCCCAGGGACACCCAGGGGACAGCCAGGGCACCCCAGGGACACCCAGGCACCCCCAGGGACACTTAGGGGACAGCCAGGGGGCACCCCCAGGGACACCTAGGGGACAGCCAGGGCACCCCAGGCACACCCAGGGCACCCCCAGGGACACCTAGGGGACAGCCAGGGCACCCTAGGGACAGCCAGGGCACCCCCAGGGACACCGACGGCACAGCCACGCCACCCTAGGGACAGCCAGGGCACCCCCAAGGACACCTAGGGGACACGCAGGGGACCCCCAGAGACACCTAGGGGACAGCCAGGTCATCCCCAGGGACACCCAGGTCACCCCCAGGGACACCTAGGGGACAGCCAGGGAACCCGAGGGACAGCCAGGGCACCCCCAGGGACACCTAGAGGACAGCCAGGGCACCCCCAGGGACACCTAGGGGACAGGCGGGGCACCCCCAGGGCACCCCAGGGACACCCAGGGCCCCCCCAGGGACACCTAGGGGACAGGCAGGGCACCCCCAGGGACACCGAGGGGACAGGCAGGGCAACCACAGGGCACCCCAGGCACACGTAGAGGACAGCCATGGCACCCCAGGGACAGCCAGGGCACCCCACGGACACCAAGGGGATAGCCAGGGCACCCCCAGGGACACCTAGGGGACAGCCAGGGCACCCCAGGGACACCCAGGGCACCCGCAAAGACACATAGGGGACAGCCAGGGCACCCCAGGGACACCCTGGGCACCCCCAGGGACACCTAGGGGACAGGCAGGGAACCTCAGGGACACCCTGTGCACCCCCAGGGACACCCAGGGCACACCCAGGGACACCTAGGGGACAGGCAGGGCATCCCCAGGGACACCTAGGGGACAGGCAGGGCACCCCCAGGGACACCGAGGGGAAAGCCAGGGCACCCCCAGGGCCACCTAAAGGACAGCCAGGGCACCCCCAGGGACACCTAGGGGACAGCCAGGGCACCCCAGGGACACCCAGGGCACCCCCAGGGACAGCTAGCGGACAGCCAGGGCAGCCCAGGGACACCCACAGCACCCCAATGGACACCTAGGGGACAGCCAGGGCACCCCCAGGGACACCAAGGGGACCCCCAGGGACACCTAGGGGACAGCCAGGGCACCCCCAGGAACACCTAGGGGACAGCCAGGGCACCCCAAGGGACACCAAGGGGACAGCCAGTGCAATCCAGGGACAGCCAGGGCACCCCCAGGGACACCTAGGGGACAGCCAGGGCACCCCCAGGGACACCAAGGGGACAGCCAGGGCACTCCAGGGACAGCCAGGGCACCCCCAGGGACACCTAGGGGACAGCCAGGGAACCCCCAGGGACACCAAGGGGACCCCCAGGGACACCTAGGGGACAGCCAGGGCAGCCCAGGGACACCCAGGGCACCCCCATGGACACCTAGGGGACAGCCAGGGCACCCCCAGGGACACCAAGGGGACCCCCAGGGACACCTAGGGGACAGCCAGGGCACCCCCAGGAACACCTAGGGGACAGCCAGGGCACCCCCAGGGACACCAAGGGGACAGCCAGGGCACTCCAGGGACAGCCAGGGCACCCCCAGGGACACCTAGGGGACAGCCAGGGCACCTCCAGGGACACCAAGGGGACAGCCAGGGCACTCCAGGGACAGCCAGGGCACTCCCAGGGACACCTGGGGGACAGCCAGGGCACCTCAAGGACATCCAGGGCACCCCCAGGGACACCTAGGGGACAGCCAGGGCACCCTAGGGACCGCCAGGGCACCCCCAGGGACACCCAGGGCACCCCCAGGGACACCTAGGGGACAGTCAGGGCACCCCAGGGACACCCAGGGCACCCCCAGGGACACCTAGGGGACAGCCATGGCACCCCAAGGACACCCAGGGCACCCCCAGGGACACCCAGGGCAATGCCAGGGACACTGAGGGCACAGCCAGGGCACCCTAGGGACAGCCAGGGCACCCCCAGGGACACTCTGGGCACACACAGGGACACCATGGGGACAGCCAGGGCACCCCAGGGACACCCAGGGCACCCCCAGGGACACCAAGGGGACAGCCAGGGCACCCCAGGGACACTCAGGGTACCCCCAGGGACACCTAGGGGACAGGCAGTGCACCCCCAGGGAAATCCAGGGCACCCCCAACGACACCTAGGGGACAGGCAGGGCACCCCCAGGGACACCGAGGGGAAAGCCAGGGCACCCCCAGGGACACCTAGGGGACAGGCAGGGCACCCCCAGGGACACCGAGGGGACAGCCAGGGCACCCACAGGGACATCTAGAGGACAGGCAGGGCACCCCCAGGGCACCCCAGGGACACCCAGGGCTCGCACAGGGACACCAAGGGGACAGGCAGGGCACCCCCAGGGACACCAAGGGGACAGCCAGGGCCCCCCCAGGGACACCTAGGGGACAGGCAGGGCACCCCCAGGGACACCGAGGGGACAGCCAGGGCACCCACAGGGACACCTAGAGGACAGGCAGGGCACCCCCAGGGCACCCCAGGGACACCCAGGGCTCGCACAGGGACACCAAGGGGACAGGCAGGGCACCCCCAGGGACACCGAGGGGAAAGCCAGGGCACCCCCAGGGACACCTAGGGGAAGGCAGGACACCCCCAGGGACACCTAGGGGACAGCCAGGGCACCCCCAGGGACATTTAGGGGACAGCCAGGGCACACCAGGGACACCCAAGGCACCCACAGGGACATTTAGGGGACAGCCAGGGCACTCCAGGGACACCCAGGGCACCCCCAGGGACACCTAGGGGACAGCCACGGCACCCCCAGGGACACCCAGGGAACCCCAAGGGACACCTAGGGGACAGGCAGGGAACCCCCAGGGACACCTAGGGGACAGCCAGGGCGCCCTCAGGGACACCCAGGGCACCCCCAGGGACACCTAGGGGACAGGCAGGGAACCCCCAGGGACACCTAGGGGACAGGCAGGGCACCCCAGGGATACCTAGGGGACCGCCAGGGCCCCACCAGGGACACCTAGGGGACAGGCAGGGCACCCCCAGGGCACCCCAAGGACACCCAGGGCACCCCCAGGGACACCTAGGGGACAGGCAGGGAACCCCAGGGACACCCAGGGCACCCCCATGGACACCTAGGGGACAGGTAGGGCACCCCCAGGGACACCTAGGGGACAGGCAGGGCACCCCCAGGGATACCAAGGGGACAGCCAGGGCACCCCCAGGGACACCTACGGGACAGCAAGGGCACCCCCAGGGACACCCTGGGCACCCCCAGGGACACGTAGGTGACAGCCAGGGCACTCCAGAGACACCCTGGGCACCCCCAGGGACACTAAGGGCACAGCCAGGGCACCCTAGGGACAGCCAGGGCACCCCCAGGGAAACCTAGGGCACAGCCAGGGCACCGTAGGGACAGCCAGGGCACCCCCAGGGACACCGAGGGCACAGCCAGGGCCCCCCCAGGGACACTCAGGGCACCCCTAGGGACACCTAGGGGACAGCCAGGGCATCCCCAGGGACACCCTGGGCACTCCCAGGGACGCCTAGAGGACAGCCAGGGCACCTCAGGCACACCCAGGGCACCCCCAGGGACACCTAGGGGACAGCCAGGGCACCATAGGGACAGCCAGGGCACCCCCAGGGACACCAAGGGCACATACAGGGCACCCTAGGGACACCAAGGGGACAGCCAGGGCACCCCCAGGGACATTTAGGGGACAGCCAGGGCACTCCAGGGACACCCAAGGCACCCCCAGGGACACCTAGGGGACAGCCAGGGCACCCCCAGGGACACCCAGGGAACCCCCAGGGACACCTAGGGGACAGGCAGGGAACCCCCAGGGACACCTAGGTGACAGCCAGGGCGCCCCCAGGGACACCCAGGGCACCCCCAGGGACACCTAGGGGACAGGCAGGGAACCCCCAGGGACACCTAGGGGACAGGCAGGGCACCCCTGGGATACCTAGGGGACAGCCAGGGCCCCCTCAGGGACACCTAGGGGACAGGCAGGGCACCCCCAGGGCACCCTAAGGACACCCAGGGCACCCCCAGGGACACCTAGGGGACAGGCAGGCCACCCCTAGGGACACCCAGGGCACCACCAGGGACACCTAGAGGACAGCCAGGGCACCCCCAGGGACACCCAGGGCACCCCCAGGGACACCAAGGGGACAGCCAGGGTACCCCAGGGAAACCACGGGCACCCCTAACGACACCTAGGGGACAGGCAGGGCACCCCCAGGGACACCGAGGGGAAAGCCAGGGCACCCCCAGGGACATTTAGGGGACAGCCAGGGCACTCCAGGGACACACAGGTCTCCCCCAGGGACACGTAGGGGACAGCCAGGGCACCCCCAGGGACACCTAGAGGACAGCCAGGTCATCCCCAGGGACACCCAGGTCACCCCCAGGGACACCTAGGGGACAGCCAGGGAACCCGAGGGACAGCCAGGGCACCCCCAGGGACACCTAGAGGACAGCCAGGGCACCCCCAGGGACACCTAGGGGACAGGCGGGGCACCCCCAGGGACACCTAGGGGACAGCCAGGGCCCCCCCAGGGACACCTAGGGGACAGGCAGGGCACCCCCAGGGACACCGAGGGGACAGTCAGGGCCCCCCCAGAGACACCGAGGGGACAGGCAGGGCAACCACAGGGCACCCCAGGCACACGTAGAGGACAGCCATGGCACCCCAGGGACAGCCAGGGCACCCCCAGGGACACCTAGGGGACAGCCAGGGCACCCCACGGACACCAAGGGGACAGCCAGGGCACCCCCAGGGACACCTAGGGGACAGCCAGGGCACCCCAGGGACACCCAGGGCACCCGCAAAGACACGTAGGGGACAGCCAGGGCACCCCAGGGACACCCTGGGCACCCCCAGGGACACCTAGGGGACAGCCAGGGCACTCCCAGGGACACCCTGGGAACCCCCAGGGACACCGAGGGGACAGCCAGAGCACCCCAGGGACACCTAGGGGACAGCCAGGGCACCCCCAGAGACCCCTAGGGGACAGCCAGGGCACTCCCAGGGACACTCTGGGCACCCACAGGGACACCTTGGGGACAGCCAGGGCACCCCAGGGACACCCAGGGCACCACCAGGGACAACTAGGGGACAGCCAGGGCACCCCCAGGGAGACGTACGGGACAGCCAGGGCACCCCCAGGGACACCTAGGGGACAGCCAGGGAACCCCAGGGACACCCTGTGCACCCCCAGAGACACCCAGGGCACACCCAGGGACACCTAGGAGACAGCCAGGGCCCCCCCAGGGACACCTAGGGGACTGCCAGGGAACCTCAGGGACACCCTGTGCACCCCCAGGGACACCCAGGGCACACCCAGGGACACCTAGGGGACAGCCAGGGCACCCCAGGGACAGCGAGGGCACCCCCAGAGACACCTAGGGGACAGCCAGGGCACCCCCAGCGACACCTAGGGGACAGCCAGGGCCCCCCCAGGGACACCCAGGGCACCCCCAGGGACACCCAGGGGACAGCCAGGGCACCCCAGGGACACCCAGGGCACCCCCAGGGACACTTAGGGGACAGCCAGGGCACCCCCAGGGACACCTAGGGGACAGCCAGGGCACCCCAGGCACACCCAGGGCACCCCCAGGGACACCTAGGGGATAGCCAGGGCACCCTAGGGACAGCCAGGGCACCCCCAGGGACACCGAGGGCACAGGCACGCCACCCTAGGGACAGCCAGGGCACCCCCAAGGACACCTAGGGGACACGCAGGGGACCCCCAGAGACACCTAGGGGACAGCCAGGTCATCCCCAGGGACACCCAGGTCACCCCCAGGGACACCTAGGGGACAGCCAGGGAACCCGAGGGACAGCCAGGGCACCCCCAGGGACACCTAGAGGACAGCCAGGGCACCCCCAGGGACACCTAGGGGACAGGCGGGGCACCCCCAGGGACACCTAGGGGACAGCCAGGGCCCCCCCAGGGACACCTAGGGGACAGGCAGGGCACCCCCAGGGACACCGAGGGGACAGTCAGGGCCCCCCCAGAGACACCGAGGGGACAGGCAGGGCAACCACAGGGCACCCCAGGCACAAGTAGAGGACAGCCATGGCACCCCAGGGACAGCCAGGGCAACCCCAGGGACAGCCAGGGCACCCCACGGACACCAAGGGGATAGCCAGGGCACCCCCAGGGACACCTAGGGGACAGCCAGGGCACCCCAGGGACACCCAGGGCACCCGCAAAGACACGTAGGGGACAGCCAGGGCACCCCAGGGACACCCTGGGCACCCCCAGGGACACCTAGGGGACAGCCAGGGCACTCCCAGGGACACCCTGGGAACCCCCAGGGACACCGAGGGGACAGCCAGAGCACCCCAGGGACACCTAGGGGAAAGCCAGGGCACCCCCAGAGACCCCTAGGGGACAGCCAGGGCACTCCCAGGGACACTCTGGGCGCCCACAGGGACACCTTGGGGACAGCCAGGGCACCCCAGGGACACCCAGGGCACCACCAGGGACAACTAGGGGACAGCCAGGGCACCCCAGGGCACCCCAGGGACACCCAGGGCACCCCCAGGGACACCTAGGGGACCTCCAGGGTACCCCCAGGGAGACGTACGGGACAGCCAGGGCACCCCCAGGGACACCTAGGGGACAGCCAGGGAACCCCAGGGACACCCTGTGCACCCCCAGAGACACCCAGGGCACACCCAGGGACACCTAGGAGACAGCCAGGGCCCCCCCATGGACACCTAGGGGACAGCCAGGGAACCTCAGGGACACCCTGTGCACCCCCAGGGACACCCAGGGCACACCCAGGGACACCTAGGGGACAGGCAGGGCATCCCCAGGGACACCTAGGGGACAGGGCAGGGCACCACCAGGGACACCGAGGGGAAAGCCAGGGCACCCCCAGGGCCACCTAAAGGACAGCCAGGGCACCCCCAGGGACAGCCAGGGCCCCCACAGGGACATCCATGGCACCCCCAGGGACACCTAGGGGACAGCCAGGGCACCCCAGGGACACCCAGGGCACCCCAGCGACAGCTAGGGGACAGCCAGGGCAGCCCAGGGACACCCAGGGCACCCCAATGGACACCTAGGGGACAGCCAGGGCACCCCCAGGGACACCAAGGGGACCCCCAGGGACACCTAGGGGACAGCCAGGGCACCCCCAGGAACACCTAGGGGACAGCCAGGGCACCCCAAGGGACACCAAGGGGACAGCCAGTGCACTCCAGGGACAGCCAGGGCACCCCCAGGGACACCTAGGGGACAGCCAGGGAACCCCCAGGGACACCAAGGGGACCCCCAGGGACACCTAGGGGACAGCCAGGGCACCCCCAGGGACACCAAGGGGACCCCCAGGGACACCTAGGGGACAGCCAGGGCACCCCCAGGAACACCTAGGGGACAGCCAGGGCACCCCCAGGGACACCAAGGGGACAGCCAGGGCACTCCAGGGACAGCCAGGGCACCCCCAGGGACACCTAGGGGACAGCCAGGGCACCTCCAGGGACACCAAGGGGACAGCCAGGGCACTCCAGGGACAGCCAGGGCACCCCCAGGGACACCTAGGGGACACGCAGGGCACCCCCAGGGACACTGACGGGACAGCCAGGGCACCCTCAGAGACCACTAGGGGACAGCCAGGGCACTCCCAGGGACACCTTGGGGACAGCCAGGGCACCTCAAGGACATCCAGGGCACCCCCAGGGACACCTAGGGGACAGCCAGGGCACCCTAGGGACCGCCAGGGCACCCCCAGGGACACCCAGGGCACCCCCAGGGACACCTAGGGGACAGTCAGGGCACCCCAGGGACACCCAGGGCACCCCCAGGGACACCTAGGGGACAGCCATGGCACCACAAAGACACCCAGGGCACCCCCAGGGACACCCAGGGCACCGCCAGGGACACTGAGGGCACAGCCAGGGCACCCTAGGGACAGCCAGGGCACCCCCAGAGACACCGAGGGCACAGCCAGGGCACCCTAGGGACAGCCAGGGCACCCCCAAGGACACTCTGGGCACCCACAGGGACACCATGGGGACAGCCAGGGCACCCCAGGGACACCCAGGGCACCCCCAGGGACACCAAGGGGACAGCCAGGGCACCCCAGGGACACTCAGGGTACCCCCAGGGACACCTAGGGGACAGGCAGTGCACCCCCAGGGAAACCACGGGCACCCCTAACGACACCTAGGGGACAGGCAGGGCACCCCCAGGGACACCGAGGGGAAAGCCAGGGCACCCCCAGGGACATTTAGGGGACAGCCAGGGCACTCCAGGGACACACAGGTCTCCCCCAGGGACACGTAGGGGACAGCCAGGGCACCCCCAGGGACACCTAGAGGACAGCCAGGTCATCCCCAGGGACACCCAGGTCACCCCCAGGGACACCTAGGGGACAGCCAGGGAACCCGAGGGACAGCCAGGGCACCCCCAGGGACACCTAGAGGACAGCCAGGGCACCCCCAGGGACACCTAGGGGACAGGCGGGGCACCCCCAGGGACACCTAGGGGACAGCCAGGGCCCCCCCCAGGGACACCTAGGGGACAGGCAGGGCACCCCCAGGGACACCGAGGGGACAGTCAGGGCCCCCCCAGAGACACCGAGGGGACAGGCAGGGCAACCACAGGGCACCCCAGGCACACGTAGAGGACAGCCATGGCACCCCAGGGACAGCCAGGGCACCCCCAGGGACACCTAGGGGACAGCCAGGGCACCCCACGGACACCAAGGGGACAGCCAGGGCACCCCCAGGGACACCTAGGGGACAGCCAGGGCACCCCAGGGACACCCAGGGCACCCGCAAAGACACGTAGGGGACAGCCAGGGCACCCCAGGGACACCCTGGGCACCCCCAGGGACACCTAGGGGACAGCCAGGGCACTCCCAGGGACACCCTGGGAACCCCCAGGGACACCGAGGGGACAGCCAGAGCACCCCAGGGACACCTAGGGGACAGCCAGGGCACCCCCAGAGACCCCTAGGGGACAGCCAGGGCACTCCCAGGGACACTCTGGGCACCCACAGGGACACCTTGGGGACAGCCAGGGCACCCCAGGGACACCCAGGGCACCACCAGGGACAACTAGGGGACAGCCAGGGCACCCCCAGGGAGACGTACGGGACAGCCAGGGCACCCCCAGGGACACCTAGGGGACAGCCAGGGAACCCCAGGGACACCCTGTGCACCCCCAGAGACACCCAGGGCACACCCAGGGACACCTAGGAGACAGCCAGGGCCCCCCCAGGGACACCTAGGGGACTGCCAGGGAACCTCAGGGACACCCTGTGCACCCCCAGGGACACCCAGGGCACACCCAGGGACACCTAGGAGACAGCCAGGGCCCCCCCAGGGACACCTAGAGGACAGCCAGGGCACCCCAGGGACAGCGAGGGGCACCCCCAGAGACACCAAGGGGACAGCCAGGGCACCCCCAGCGACACCTAGGGGACAGCCAGGGCGCCCCCAGGGACACCCAGGGCACCCCCAGGGACACCCAGGGGACAGCCAGGGCACCCCAGGGACACCCAGGGCACCCCCAGGGACACTTAGGGGACAGCCAGGGCACCCCCAGGGACACCTAGGGGACAGCCAGGGCACCCCAGGCACACCCAGGGCACCCCCAGGGACACCGAGGGCACAGGCACGCCACCCTAGGGACAGCCAGGGCACCCCCAAGGACACCTAGGGGACACGCAGGGGACCCCCAGAGACACCTAGGGGACAGCCAGGTCATCCCCAGGGACACCCAGGTCACCCCCAGGGACACCTAGGGGACAGCCAGGGAACCCGAGGGACAGCCAGGGCACCCCCAGGGACACCTAGAGGACAGCCAGGGCACCCCCAGGGACACCTAGGGGACAGGCGGGGCACCCCCAGGGCACCTAGGGGACAGCCAGGGCCCCCCCAGGGACACCTAGGGGACAGGCAGGGCACCCCCAGGGACACCGAGGGGACAGTCAGGGCCCCCCCAGAGACACCGAGGGGACAGGCAGGGCAACCACAGGGCACCCCAGGCACAAGTAGAGGACAGCCATGGCACCCCAGGGACAGCCAGGGCAACCCCAGGAACAGCTAGGGGACAGCCAGGGCACCCCACGGACACCAAGGGGATAGCCAGGGCACCCCCAGGGACACCTAGGGGACAGCCAGGGCACCCCAGGGACACCCAGGGCACCCGCAAAGACACGTAGGGGACAGCCAGGGCACCCCAGGGACACCCTGGGCACCCCCAGGGACACCTAGGGGACAGCCAGGGCACTCCCAGGGACACCCTGGGAACCCCCAGGGACACCGAGGGGGACAGCCAGAGCACCCCAGGGACACCTAGGGGAAAGCCAGGGCACCCCCAGAGACCCCTAGGGGACAGCCAGGGCACTCCCAGGGACACTCTGGGCGCCCACAGGGACACCTTGGGGACAGCCAGGGCACCCCAGGGACACCCAGGGCACCACCAGGGACAACTAGGGGACAGCCAGGGCACCCCAGGGCACCCCAGGGACACCCAGGGCACCCCCAGGGACACCTAGGGGACCTCCAGGGTACCCCCAGGGAGACGTACGGGACAGCCAGGGCACCCCCAGGGACACCTAGGGGACAGCCAGGGAACCCCAGGGACACCCTGTGCACCCCCAGAGACACCCAGGGCACACCCAGGGACACCTAGGAGACAGCCAGGGCCCCCCCAGGGACACCTAGGGGACAGCCAGGGAACCTCAGGGACACCCTGTGCACCCCCAGGGACACTCAGGGCACACCCAGGGACACCTAGGGGACAGGCAGGGCATCCCCAGGGACACCTAGGGGACAGGCAGGGCACCCCCAGGGACACCGAGGGGAAAGCCAGGGCACCCCCAGGGCCACCTAAAGGACAGCCAGGGCACCCCCAGGGACAGCCAGGGCCCCCACAGGGACATCCATGGCACCCCCAGGGACACCTAGGGGACAGCCAGGGCACCCCAGGGACACCCAGGGCACCCCCAGCGACAGCTAGGGGACAGCCAGGGCAGCCCAGGGACACCCAGGGCACCCCAATGGACACCTAGGGGACAGCCAGGGCACCCCCAGGGACACCAAGGGGACCCCCAGGGACACCTAGGGGACAGCCAGGGCACCCCCAGGAACACCTAGGGGACAGCCAGGGCACCCCAAGGGACACCAAGGGGACAGCCAGTGCACTCCAGGGACAGCCAGGGCACCCCCAGGGACACCTAGGGGACAGCCAGGGAACCCCCAGGGACACCAAGGGGACCCCCAGGGACACCTAGGGGACAGCCAGGGCACCCCCAGGAACACCTAGGGGACAGCCAGGGCACCCCCAGGGACACCAAGGAGACAGCCAGGGCACTCCAGGGACAGCCAGGGCACCCCCAGGGACACCTAGGGGACAGCCAGGGCACCTCCAGGGACACCAAGGGGACAGCCAGGGCACTCCAGGGACAGCCAGGGCACCCCCAGGGACACCTAGGGGACACGCAGGGCACCCCCAGGGACACTGACGGGACAGCCAGGGCACCCTCAAAGACCACTAGGGGACAGCCAGGGCACTCCCAGGGACACCTTGGGGACAGCCAGGGCACCTCAAGGACATCCAGGGCACCCCCAGGGACACCTAGGGGACAGCCAGGGCACCCTAGGGACCGCCAGGGCACCCCCAGGGACACCCAGGGCACCCCCAGGGACACCTAGGGGACAGTCAGGGCACCCCAGGGACACCCAGGGCACCCCCAGGGACACCTAGGGGACAGCCATGGCACCACAAAGACACCCAGGGCACCCCCAGGGACACCCAGGGCACCCCCAGGGACACTGAGGGCACAGCCAGGGCACCCTAGGGACAGCCAGGGCACCCCCAGAGACACCGAGGGCACAGCCAGGGCACCCTAGGGACAGCCAGGGCACCCCCAGGGACACTCTGGGCACCCACAGGGACACCATGGGGACAGCCAGGGCACCCCAGGGACACCCAGGGCACCCCCAGGGACACCAAGGGGACAGGCAGTGCACCCCAGGGAAACCCAGGGCACCCCCAACGACACCTAGGGGACAGGCAGGGCACCCCCAGGGACACCGAGGGGAAAGCCAGGGCACCCCCAGGGACATTTAGGGGACAGCCAGGGCACTCCAGGGACAACCAGGTCACCCCCAGGGACACCAAGGGGACAGCCAGGGCCCCCCCAGGGACACCTAGGGGACAGGCAGGGCACCCCCAGGGACACCGAGGGGACAGCCAGGGCACCCCCAGGGACACCTAGAGGACAGGCAGGGCACCCCCAGGGCACCCCAGGGACACCCAGGGCTCGCACAGGGACACCAAGGGGACAGGCAGGGCACCCCCAGGGACACCGAGGGGAAAGCCAGGGCACCCCCAGGGACACCTAGGGGAAGGCAGGACACCCCCAGGGACACCTAGGGGACAGCCAGGGCATCCCCAGGGACATTTTGGGGACAGCCAGGGCACTCCAGGGACACCCAAGGCACCCACAGGGACATTTAGGGGACAGCCAGGGCACTCCAGGGACACCCAGGGCACCCCCAGGGACACCTAGGGGACAGCCAGGGCACCCCCAGGGACACCCAGGGAACCCCCAGGGACACCTAGGGGACAGGCAGGAAACCCCCAGGGACACCTAGGGGACAGCCAGGGCGCCCCCAGGGACACCCAGGGCACCCCCAGGGACACCTAGGGGACAGGCAGGGAACCCCCAGGGACACCTAGGGGACAGGCAGGGCACCCCAGGGATACCTAGGGGACCGCCAGGGCCCCCCCAGGGACACCTAGGGGACAGGCAGGGCACCCCCAGGGCACCCCAAGGACACCCAGGGCACCCCCAGGGACACCTAGGGGACAGGCAGGGAACCCCAGGGACACCCAGGGCACCCCCAGGGACACCTAGGGGACAGGTAGGGCACCCCCAGGGACACCTAGGGGACAGGCAGGGCACCCCCAGGGATACCAAGGGGACAGCCAGGGCACCCCCAGGGACACCTACGGGACAGCAAGGGCACCCCCAGGGACACCCTGGGCACCCCCAGCGACACCGACACGACAGCCAGGGCACTCCAGAGACACCCTGGGCACCCCCAGGGACACCAAGGGCACAGCCAGGGCACCCTAGGGACAGCCAGGGCACCCCCAGGGAAACCTAGGGCACAGCCAGGGCACCCTAGGGACAGCCAGGGCACCCCCAGGGACACCGAGGGCACAGCCAGGGCCCCCCCAGGGACACTCAGGGCACCCCTAGGGACACCTAGGGGACAGCCAGGGCATCCCCAGGGACACCCTGGGCACCCCCAGGGACGCCTAGAGGACAGCCAGGGCACCTCAGGCACACCCAGGGCACCCCCAGGGACACCTAGGGGACAGCCAGGGCACCATAGGGACAGCCAGGGCACCCCCAGGGACACCAAGGGCACATACAGGGCACCCTAGGGACACCAAGGGGACAGCCAGGGCACCCCCAGGGACACCAAGGGGACATCCAGAGCACCCCAGGGACAGCCAGGGTACCCCCAGGGACAGCTAGGGGACAGCAAGGGCACCCCCAGGGACACCTAAGGGACACCCTGGGCACCCCTAGGGACACCAAGGGGACACCCAGGGACACCTAGGGGACAGCCAGGGCACCCCAGGGACAGCGAAGGCACCCCCAGGGACACCTAGGGGACCTCAAGGGCACCCCCAGGGACACGTACGGGACAGTCAGGGAACCCCAGTGACACCCTGAGCACCCCCAGGGACACCCAGGGCACCCCAGGGACACCTCGGGGACTGCCAGGGCCCCCCCAAGGACACCTAGGGGACAGCCAGGGAACCCCAGGGACACCCTGGGCACCCCCAGGGACACCTAGGGGACAGCCAGGGAACCCGAGGGACAGCCAGGGCACCCCCAGGGACGCCTAGAGGACAGCCAGGGAACCCCCACGGACACCTAGGGGACCGGCGGGGCACCCCCAGGGACACCTAGGGGACAGCCAGGGCCCCCCCAGGGACACCAAGGGGACAGGCAGGGCACCCCCAGGGACACCTAGGGGACAGCCAGGGCCCCCCCAGGGACACCGAGGGGACAGGCAGGGCAACCACAGGGCACCCCAGGCACACGTAGAGGACAGCCATGGCACCCCAGGGACAGCCAGGGCACCCCCAGGGACAGCAAGGGGACAGCCAGGGCACCCCACGGACACCAAGGGGATAGCCAGGGCACCCCCAGGGACACCTAGGGAACAGCCAGGGAACGCCAGGGACACCCAGGGCACCCGCAAAGACACGTAGGGGACAGCCAGGGCACCCCAGGGACACCCTGGGCACCCCCAGGGACACCTAGGGGACAGCCAGGGCACTCTCAGGGACACCCTGGGAAGCCCCAGGGACACCGAGGGGACAGCCAGAGCACCCCAGGGACACCTAGGGGACAGCCAGGGCACTCCCAGGGACACTCTGGGCGCCCACAGGGACACCTTGGGGACAGCCAGGGCACCCCAGGGACACCCAGGGCACCACCATGGACAACTAGGGGACAGCCAGGGCACCCCAGGGCACCCCAGGGACACCCAGGGCACCCCCAGGGACACCTAGGGGACCTCCAGGGTACCCCCAGGGACACGTACGGGACAGCCAGGGCACACCCAGGGACACCTAGGAGACAGCCAGGGCCCCCCCAGGGCCACCTAAAGGACAGCCAGGGCACCCCCAGGGACAGCCAGGGCCCCCCCAGGGACATCCATGGCACCCCCAGGGACACCTAGGGGACAGCCAGGGCACCCCAGGGACACCCAGGGCACCCCCAGGGACAGCTAGGGGACAGCCAGGGCAGCCCAGGGACACCCAGGGCACCCCAATGGACACCTAGGGGACAGCCAGGGCACCCCCAGGGACACCAAGGGGACCCCCAGGGACACCTAGGGGACAGCCAGGGCACCCCCAGGAACACCTAGGGGACAGCCAGGGCACCCCAAGGGACACCAAGGGGACAGCCAGTGCACTCCAGGGACAGCCAGGGCACCCCCAGGGACACCTAGGGGACAGCCAGGGCACCCCCAGGGACACCAAGGAGACAGCCAGGGCACTCCAGGGACAGCCAGGGCACCCCCAGGGACACCTAGGGGACAGCCAGGGAACCCCCAGGGACACCAAGGGGACCCCCAGGGACACCTAGGGGACAGCCAGGGCAGCCCAGGGACACCCAGGGCACCCCCATGGACACCTAGGGGACAGCCAGGGCACCCCCAGGGACACCAAGGGGACCCCCAGGGACACCTAGGGGACAGCCAGGGCACCCCCAGGAACACCTAGGGGGACAGCCAGGGCACCCCCAGGGACACCAAGGGGACAGCCAGGGCACTCCAGGGACAGCCAGGGCACCCCCAGGGACACCTAGGGGACAGCCAGGGCACCTCCAGGGACACCAAGGGGACAGCCAGGGCACTCCAGGGACAGCCAGGGCACCCCCAGGGACACCTAGGGGACACGCAGGGCACCCCCAGGGACACTGACGGGACAGCCAGGGCACCCTCAGAGACCACTAGGGGACAGCCAGGGCACTCCCAGGGACACCTTGGGGACAGCCAGGGCACCTCAAGGACATCCAGGGCACCCCCAGGGACACCTAGGGGACAGCCAGGGCACCCTAGGGACCGCCAGGGCACCCCCAGGGACACCCAGGGCACCCCCAGGGACACCTAGGGGACAGTCAGGGCACCCCAGGGACACCCAGGGCACCCCCAGGGACACCTAGGGGACAGCCATGGCACCCCAAGGACACCCAGGGCACCCCCAGGGACACCCAGGGCACCGCCAGGGACACTGAGGGCACAGCCAGGGCACCCTAGGGACAGCCAGGGCACCCCCAGAGACACCGAGGGCACAGCCAGGGCACCCTAGGGACAGCCAGGGCACCCCCAGGGACACTCTGGGCACCCACAGGGACACCATGGGGACAGCCAGGGCACCCCAGGGACACCCAGGGCACCCCCAGGGACACCAAGGGGACAGCCAGGGCACCCCAGGGACACTCAGGGTACCCCCAGGGAAACCTAGGGGACAGGCAGGGCACCCCCAGGGACACCGAGGGGAAAGCCAGGGCACCCCCAGGGACATTTAGGGGACAGCCAGGGCACTCCAGGGACAACCAGGTCACCCCCAGGGATACCAAGGGGACAGCCAGGGCCCCCCCAGGGACACCTAGGGGACAGGCAGGGCACCCCCAGGGACACCGAGGGGACAGCCAGGGCACCCCCAGGGACACCTAGAGGACAGGCAGGGCACCCCCAGGGCACCTCAGGGACACCCAGGGCTCGCACAGGGACACCAAGGGGACAGGCAGGGCACCCCCAGGGACACCGAGGGGAAAGCCAGGGCACCCCCAGGGACACCTAGGGGAAGGCAGGACACCCCCAGGGACACCTAGGGGACAGCCAGGGCACCCCCAGGGACATTTAGGGGACAGCCAGGGCACTCCAGGGACACCCAAGGCACCCACAGGGACATTTATGGGACAGCCAGGGCACTCCAGGGACACCCAGGGCACCCCCAGGGACACCTAGGGGACAGCCAGGGCACCCCCAGGGACACCCAGGGAACCCCCAGGGACACCTAGGGGACAGACAGGGAACCCCCAGGGACACCTAGGGGACAGCCAGGGCGCCCCCAGGGACACCCAGGGCACCCCCAGGGACACCTAGGGGACAGCCAGGGAACCCCCAGGGACACCCAGGGGACAGGCAGGGCACCCCAGGGATACCTAGGGGACCGCCAGGGCCCCCCCAGGGACACCTAGGGGACAGGCAGGGCACCCCCAGGGCACCCTAAGGACACCCAGGGCACCCCCAGGGACACCTAGGGGACAGGCAGGGAACCCCAGGGACACCCAGGGCACCCCCATGGACACCTAGGGGACAGGTTGGGCACCCCCAGGGACACGTAGGGGACAGGCAGGGCACCCCCAGGGATACCAAGGGGACAGCCAGGGCACCCCCAGGGACACGTAGGTGACAGCCAGGGCACTCCAGAGACACCCTGGGCACCCCCAGGGACACCAAGGGCACATACAGGGCACCCTAGGGACACCAAGGGGACAGCCAGGGCACCCCCAGGGACACCAAGGGGACATCCAGAGCACCCCAGGGACAGCCAGGGTACCCCCAGGGACAGCTAGGGGGACAGCAAGGGCACCCCCAGGGACACCTAAGGGACACCCTGGGCACCCCCAGGGACACCAAGGGGACACCCAGGGAAACCTAGGGGACAGCCAGGGCATTCCAGGGACAGCGAAGGCACCCCCAGGGACACCTAGGGGACCTCAAGGGCACCCCCAGGGACACGTACGGGACAGTCAGGGAACCCCAGTGAAACCCTGAGCACCCCCAGGTACACCCAGGGCACCCCCAGGGACACCTCGGGGAGTGCCAGGGCCCACCCAAGGACACCTAGGGGACAGCCAGGGAACCCCAGGGACACCCTGGGCACCCCCAGGGACACCTAGGGGACAGCCAGGGAACCCGAGGGACAGCCAGGGCACCCCCAGGGACGCCTAGGGGACAGCCAGGGCCCCCCTAGGGACACCAAGGGGACAGGCAGGGCACCCCCAGGGACACCTAGGGGACAGCCAGGGCCCCCCCAGGGACACCGAGGGGACAGGCAGGGCAACCACAGGGCACCCCAGGCACACGTAGAGGACAGCCATGGCACCCCAGGGACAGCCAGGGCACCCCCAGGGACAGCAAGGGGACAGCCAGGGCCCCCCTAGGGACACCTAGGTGACAGGCGGGGCACCCCCAGGGACACCTAGGGGACAGCCAGGGCCCCCCTAGGGACACCAAGGGGACAGGCAGGGCACCCCCAGGGACACCTAGGGGACAGCCAGGGCCCCCCCAGGGACACCGAGGGGACAGGCAGGGCAACCACAGGGCACCCCAGGCACACGTAGAGGACAGCCATGGCACCCCAGGGACAGCCAGGGCACCCCCAGGGACAGCAAGGGGACAGCCAGGGCACCCCACGGACACCAAGGGGATAGCCAGGGCACCCCCAGGGACACCTAGGGAACAGCCAGGGAACGCCAGGGACACCCAGGGCACCCGCAAAGACACGTAGGGGACAGCCAGGGCACCCCAGGGACACCCTGGGCACCCCCAGGGACACCTAGGGGACAGCCAGGGCACTCTCAGGGACACCCTGGGAAGCCCCAGGGACACCGAGGGGACAGCCAGAGCACCCCAGGGACACCTAGGGGACAGCCAGGGCACTCCCAGGGACACTCTGGGCGCCCACAGGGACACCTTGGGGACAGCCAGGGCACCCCAGGGACACCCAGGGCACCACCAGGGACAAGTAGGGGACAGCCAGGGCACCCCAGGGCACCCTAGGGACACCCAGGGCACCCCCAGGGACACCTAGGGGACCTCCAGGGTACCCCCAGGGACACGTACGGGACAGCCAGGGCACCCCCAGGGACACCTAGGGGACAGCCAGGGAACCCCAGGGACACCCTGTGCACCCCCAGGGACACCCAGGGCACACCCAGGGACACCTAGAGGACAGGCAGGGCAACCCCAGGGCACCCCAGGGACACCCAGGGCTCCCACAGGGACACCAAGGGGACAGGCAGGGCACCCCCAGGGACACCGAGGGGAAAGCCAGGGCACCCCCAGGGACACCTAGGGGAAGGCAGGACACCCCCAGGGACACCTAGGGGACAGCCAGGGCACCCCCAGGGACATTTAGGGGACAGCCAGGGCACTCCAGGGACACCCAAGGCGCCCCCAGGGACACCTAGGGGACAGCCAGGGCACCCCCAGGGACACCCAGGGAACCCCCAGGGACACCTAGGGGACAGGCAGGGATCCCCCA
The DNA here is from genome assembly GCF_029207755.1 of Chamaea fasciata. Classification (NCBI taxonomy): domain Eukaryota; kingdom Metazoa; phylum Chordata; class Aves; order Passeriformes; family Sylviidae; genus Chamaea; species Chamaea fasciata. The sequence continues at coordinate 11,459 of NW_027095110.1, read as the reverse complement.
GGGACACCTAGGTGACAGCCAGGGCGCCCCCAGGGACACCCAGGGCACCCCCAGGGACACCTAGGGGACAGGCAGGGAACCCCCAGGGACACCTAGGGGACAGGCAGGGCACCCCTGGGATACCTAGGGGACAGCCAGGGCCCCCCCAGGGACACCTAGGGGACAGGCAGGGCACCCCCAGGGCACCCTAAGGACACCCAGGGCACCCCCAGGGACACCTAGGGGACAGGCAGGCCACCCCTAGGGACACCCAGGGCACCCCCAGGGACACATAGAGGACAGCCAGGGCACCCCCAGGGACACCCAGGGCACCCCCAGGGACACCTAGGGGACAGGCAGGGCACCCCCAGGGACACCGAGGGGAAAGCCAGGGCACCCCCAGGGACATTTAGGGGACAGCCAGGGCACTCCAGGGACACCCAGGTCACCCCGAGGGACACCTAGGGGACAGCCAGGGCACCCCCAGGGACACCTAGAGGACAGCCAGGGCACTCCAGGGACACCCAGGTCACCCCCAGGGACACCTAGGGGACAGGCAGGGAACCCGAGGGACAGCCAGGGCACCCCCAGGGACACCTAGAGGACAGCCAGGGCACCCCCAGGGACACCTAGGGGACAGGCGGGGCACCCCCAGGGACACCTAGGGGACAGCCAGGGCCCCCCCAGGGACACCTAAGGGACAGGCAGGGCAACCACAGGGACACCGAGGGGACAGTCAGGGCCCCCCCAGAGACACCGAGGGGACAGGCAGGGCAACCACAGGGCACCCCAGGCACACGTAGAGGACAGCCATGGCACCCCAGGGACAGCCAGGGCACCCCCAGGGACAGCGAGGGGACAGCCAGGGCAGCCCACGGACACCAAGGGGACAGCCAGGGCACCCCCAGGGGACACCTAGGGGACAGCCAGGGCACCCCAGGGACACCCAGGGCACCCGCAAAGACACGTAGGGGACAGCCAGGGCACCCCAGGGACACCCTGGGCACCCCCAGGGACACCTTGGGGACAGCCAGGGCACTCCCAGGGACACCCTGGGAACCCCCAGGGACACCGAGGGGACAGCCAGAGCACCCCAGGGACACCTAGGGGACAGCCAGGGCACCCCCAGAGACCCCTAGGGGACAGCCAGGGCACTCCCAGGGACACTCTGGGCGCCCACAGGGACACCTTGGGGACAGACAGGGCACCCCAGGGACACCCAGGGCACCACCCGGGACAACTAGGGGACAGCCAGGGCACCCCAGGGCACCCCAGGGACACCCAGGGCACCCCCAGGGACACCTAGGGGACAGCCAGGGAACCCCAGGGACACCCTGTGCACCCCCAGAGACACCCAGGGCACACCCAGGGACACCTAGGAGACAGCCAGGGCCCCCCCAGGGACACCTAGGGGACAGCCAGGGAACCTCAGGGACACCCTGTGCACCCCCAGGGACACCCAGGGCACACCCAGGGACACCTAGGGGACAGCCAGGGCACCCCAGGGACAGCGAGGGCACCCCCAGAGACACCTAGGGGACAGCAAGAGCACCCCCAGCGACACCTAGGGGACAGGCAGGGCCCCGCCAGGGACACCCAGGGCACCCCCAGGGACACCCAGGGGACAGCCAGGGCACCCCAGGGACACCCAGGGCACCCCCAGAGACACTTAGGGGACAGCCAGGGCACCCCCAGGGACACCTAGGGGACAGCCAGGGCACCCCAGGCACACCCAGGGCACCCCCAGGGACACCTAGGGGACAGCCAGGGCACCCTAGGGACAGCCAGGGCACCCCCAGGGACACCGAGGGCACAGCCACGCCACCCTAGGGACAGCCAGGGCACCCCCAAGGACACCTAGGGGACACGCAGGGGACCCCCAGAGACACCTAGGGGACAGCCAGGTCATCCCCAGGGACACCCAGGGCACCCCCAGGGACACCAAGGGGACAGCAAGGGCACCCCCAGGGACACCTAAGGGACACCCGGGGCACCCCCAGGGACACCAAGGGGACCCCCAGGGACACATAGGGGACAGCCAGGGCACCCCAGGGACAGCGAGGGCACCCCCAGGGACACCTAGGGGACAGCCAGGGCAGCCCAGGGACACTCAGGGCACCCCCAGGGAAACCTAGGAAACAGCCAGGGAACCCCAGGGACACCCTGTGCACCCCCAGGGACAGCCAGGGCACCCCCAGGGACACCAAGGGGACAGCCAGAGCACCCCAAGGACAGCCAGGGCACCCCCAGGGACACCTAGGGGACAGTCAGGGAACCCGAGGGACAGCCAGGGACCCCCCAGGGACACCTAGAGGACAGGAAGGGCACCCCCAGGGACACCTAGGGGACAGCCAGGGCCCCCCCAGGGACACCAAGGGGACAGCCAGGGCACCCCAGGGACAGCCAGGGCCCCCCCAGGGACACCTAGGGGATAGCAAGCGCCCCCCCAGGGACACCCAGGGCACCCCCAGGGACATCTAGGGGACAGGCAGGGCACCCCCAGGGACACCGAGGGGAAAGCCAGGGCACCCCCAGGGACACCTAGGGGAAGGCAGGACACCCTCAGTGACACCTAGGGGACAGCCAGGGCACCCCCAGGGACACCTAGGGGACAGCCAGGGCACCCCAGGCACACCCAGGGCTCCCCCAGGGACACCTAGGGGACAGCCAGGGCACCTACAGGGACACTCTGGGCACCCCCAGGGACACGAAGGGGACAGCCAGGGCCTCCCCCAGGGACACCTAGGGGAAAGCCAGGGCCTCCCCCAGGGACACCTAGGGGAAAGCCAGGGCACCCCCACGGACACCCAGGGCACCCCCAGGGCCACCAAGGGGACAGCCAGGGCACACCAGGGACAGCGAGGGCACCCCCAAGACACGAAAGGGACAGCCAGGGCACCCCCAGGGACACATAGGGGACAGCCAGGGCACCCCCAGAGACCCCTAGGGGACAGCCAGGGCACCTACAGGGACACTCTGGGCACCCCCAGGGACACGAAGGGGACAGCCAGGGTAACCCCAGGGACACCCAGGGCACCCCCAGGGACACCTAGGGGACAGCCAGGGCACCCCAGGGACACGCAGGGCACCCCCAGGGACACCTAGGGGACAGCCAGGGCACCCCCAGGGACACCTAGGGGACAGCCAGGGCCCCCCCAGGGACACCAAGGGGACAGCCAGAGCACTCCAGGGACACCCAGGGCACCCCCAGGGACATCTTGGGGACAGGCAGGGAACCCCCAGGGACACTGACAGGACAGCCAGGGCACCCCCAGGGACACTGACGGGACAGCCAGGGCACCCCCAGAGACCCCTAGGGGACAGCCAGGGCACCCCAGGGACACCAAGGGGACAGCCAGGGCACCCCAGGGACACCCAGGGCACCCCCAGGGACACCTAGGGGACAGGCAGGGCACCCCCAGGGACACCCAGGGCACTCCCAAGGACCCCTAGGGGACAGGCAGGGCACACCCAGGGACACCTAGGCGACAGCCAGGGCACTCCAGGGACACCCAGGGCCCCCCCAGGGACACCTAGGGGACAGCCAGGGCACCCCCAGGGAAACCTAGGGGACAGCCAGGGCACCCCCAGGGACACCTAGAGGACAGGCAGGGCACCCCCAGGGACAACCAGGTCACCCCCAGGGACACCTAGGGGACAGCCAGGGCACCCCAGGCACACCCAGGGCACCCCCAGGGACACCTAGGGGACAGCCACGGCACCCTAGGGACAGCCAGGGCACCCCAGGGACACCGAGGGGACAGCCAGGGCACCCCCAGAGACACCGAGGGCACAGCCAGGGCACCCTTGGGACAGCCAGGGCACCCCCAGGGACACCTAGGGGACAGGCAAGTCACCCCCAGGGACACCTAGGGGACAGCCAGGGCACCCCAGGGACAGCCAGGGCACACCCAGGGACACCTAGGGGACAGGCATGGCACCCCCAGGGACACCTAGGGGACAGGCAGGGCACCCCCAGGGCACCCCAGGGACACCAAGGGCTCCCCCAGGGACACCAAGGGGACAGCCAGGGCATCCCCAGGGACACCAAGGGGACAGCCAGGGCACCCCCAGGGACACCTAGGGGACAGCCAGGGCACCCCAGGGACACCCAGGGCACCCGCTGGGACACCAAGGGGACAGACAGGGCACCCCCAGGGACACCGAGGGGAAAGCCAGGGCACCCCCAGGGACACCTAGGGGAAGGCAGGACACCCCCAGGGACACCTAGGGGACAGCCAGGGCACCCCCAGGGACATTTAGGGGACAGCTAGGGCACTCCAGGGACACCCAGGGCACCCCCAGGGACATTTAGGGGACAGCCAGGGCACTCCAGGGACACCCAGGGCACCCCCAGGGACACCTAGGGGACAGCCAGGGCACCCCCAGGGACACCCAGGGAACCCACAGGGACACCTAGGGGACAGGCAGGGAACCCCCAGGGACACCTAGGGGACAGCCAGGGCACCCCCAGGGGCACCCAGGGCACCCCCAGGGACACCAAGGGGACAGGCAGGGAACCCCCAGGGACACCTAGGGGACAGGCAGGGCACCCCCAGGAACACCTAGGGGACAGCCAGGGCACCCCAAAGGAAACCTAGGTGAAAGCCAGGGCACCCTAGGGACAGCCAGGGCACCCCCAGGGACACCAAGGGGACATCCAGAGCACCCCAGGGACAGCCAGGGCACCCCCAGGGACACCTAAGGAACACCCTGGGCACCCCCAGGGGCACCAAGGGGACCCCCAGGGACACCTAGAAGACCTCCAGGGCCACCTAGGGGACAGCCAGGGCACCCCAGGGACAGCCAGGGCCCTCCCAGGGACACCTAGGGGACAGCCAGGGCACCCCAGGCACACCCAGGGCTCCCCCAGGGACACCTAGGGGACAGCCAGGGCACCTACAGGGACACTCTGGGCACCCCCAGGGACACGAAGGGGACAGCCAGGGCCTCCCCCAGGGACACCTAGGGGAAAGCCAGGGCCTCCCCCAGGGACACCTAGGGGAAAGCCAGGGCACCCCCACGGACACCCAGGGCACACCCAGGGACACCTAGGGGACAGCCAGGGCACCCCAGGGACAGCCAGGGCCCCCCCAGGGACACCAAGGGGACCTTCTGGGCACCCCCAGAGACACCCAGGGCACCCCCAGGGCCACCAAGGGGACAGCCAGGGCACACCAGGGACAGCGAGGGCACCCCCAAGACACGAAAGGGACAGCCAGGGCACCCCCAGGGGACACATAGGGGACAGCCAGGGCACCCCAGAGACCCCTAGGGGACAGCCAGGGCACCTACAGGGACACTCTGGGCACCCCCAGGGACACGAAGGGGACAGCCAGGGTAACCCCAGGGACACCCAGGGCACCCCGAGGGACACCTAGGGAACAGCCAGGGCATCCCCAGGGACACCCAGGGCACCCCCAGGGACACCTAGAGGACAGCCAGGGCACCCCCAGGGACACCTAGGGGACAGCCAGGGCCCCCCCAGGGACACCTAGGGGACAGCCAGGGCACTCCAGGGACAGCCAGGGCACCCCCAGGGACACCGAGGGGGACAGCCAGGGCACCCCCAGGGACACCCAGGGCACACCCAGGGACACCTAGGGGACAGCCAGGGCACCCCAGGGACAGCCAGGGCCCCCCCACGGACACCAAGGGGACAGCCAGGGCACCTCAGGGACAGCCAGGGCCCCCCCAGGGACACTTAGGGGGACAGCCAGGGCCCCCCCAGGGACACCCAGGGCACCCCCAGAAACACCTAGGGGACAGGCAGGGCACCCCCAGGGAAACCCAGGTCACCCCCAACGACACCTAGGGGACAGGCAGGGCACCCCCAGGGACACCTAGGGGACAGGCAGGGCACCCCCAGGGACAGCGAGGGGAAAGCCAGGGCACCCCCAGGGACATTTAGGGGACAGCCAGGGCACTCCAGGGACACTCAGGTCACCCCCAAGGACACCTAGGAGACAGGCAGGGCACCCCAGGGACACCTAGGGGACAGCCAGGGCCCCCCCAGGGACACCTAGGGGACAGCCAGGGCCCCCCCAGGGACACCTAGAGGACAGCCAGGGCACCCCAGGGACAGCCAGGGCCCCCCCAGGGACACTTAGGGGACAGCCAGGGCACCCCCAGGGACACCCAGCGCACCCCCAGGGACACCTAGGGGACAGGCAGGGCACCCCCAGGGACACTGAGGGGAAAGCCAGGGCACTCCCAGGGACATCTAGAGTACAGGCAGGGCACCCCCAGGGCACCCCAGGGACACCCAGGGCACCCCCAGGGACACCTAGGGGAAGGCAGGACACCCCCAGGGACACCTAGGGGACAGTCAGGGCACCCCCATGGACATTTAGAGGACAGCCAGGGCACTCCAGGGACACCCAGGGCACCCCCAGGGACATTTAGGGGACAGCCAGGGCACTCCAGGGACACCCAGGGCACCCCCAGGGACACCTAGGGGACAGCCAGGGCACCCCCAGGGACACCCAGGGAACCCCCAGGGACACCTAGGGGACAGGCAGGGCACCCCAGGGACACCTAGGGGACAGCCAGGGCCCCCCCAGGGACACCTAGGGAACAGGCAGGGCACCCCCAGGGACACCGAGGGGAAAGCCAGGGCACCCCCAGAGACATTTAGGGGACAGCCAGGGCACCCCCAGGGACACCCAGGGCACCCCCAGGGACGGACAGGCAGGGAACCCGCAGGGACACTCTGGGCACCCACAGGGACACCATGAGGACAGCCAGGGCACCCCAGGGACACCCAGGTCACCCCCAGGGACACCTAGGGGACAGCCAGGGCACCTTTAGGGACACCTAGGGGACACGCAGGGCACGCCAGGGAAACCTAGGGGACAGCCAGGGCCCCCCCAGGGAGACCTAGGGGACAGGAAGGGCACCCCCAGGGACAACGAGGGGACAGCCAGGGCACCCCCAGGGACACCTAGAGGACAGGCAGGGCACCCCCAGGGCACCCCAGGGACACCCAGGGCTCCCCCAGGGACACCAAAGGGACAGCCAGAGCACCCCAAGGACAGCCAGGGCCCCCCCAGTGACACCTAGGGGACAGCCAGGGCACCCCCAGGGACACCTAGGGGACAGTCAGGGCACCCCAGGGACACCAAGGGGACAGCCAGGGCACCCCCAGGGACACCTAGGGGACAGCCAGGGCACTCCAGGGACACCCAGGGCACCCCCAGGGACACCTAGGGCACAGCCAGGGCACCCTAGGGACAGCCAGGGCACCCCCAGGGACACCAAAAGCACAGCCAGGGCACTCTAGGGACAGCCAGGGCACCCCCAGGGACACCAAGGGCACAGCCGGAGCACCCTAGGGACAGCCAGGGCACCCCCAAGGACAGCTAGGGGACAGCCAGGGCACCCCCAGGGACACCAAGGGCACAGACAGGGCACCCTAGGGACACCAAGGGGACAGCCAGGGCACCCCAGGGCACACCAGGGACACCCAGGGCACCCCCAGGGGACACCAAGGGGACAGCCAGAGCACCCCAAGGACAGCCAGGGCACCCCCAGGGTCACCTAGGGGACAGCCAGGGCACCCCAGGGACACCAAGGGGACAGCCAGGGCACCCCCAGGGACACTTAGGGGACAGCCAGGGCACCCCAGGGACACCCAGGGCACCCCCAGGGACACCTAGGGGACAGCAAGGGCACCCCCAGGGACACCCTGGGCACCCCCAGGGACATGTAGGGGACAGCCAGGGCACCCCAGGGACACCCTGAGCGCCCCCAGGGACACCTAGGGCACAGGCAGGGCACCCTAGGGAAAGCCAGGGCACCCCCAGGGACACTAACGGGACAGCCAGGGCACCCCAGGGACACCCAGGGCCCCCCCAGGGACCCCTAGGGTACAGCCAGGGAACCCCAGGGACACCCTGGGCACCCCCAGGAACTTCTAGGGGACAGCCAGGGAACCCGATGGACAGCCAGGGCACCCCCAGGGACACCTAGGGGACAGGCAGGGCACCCTCAGGGACACCTAGGGGACAGCCAGGGCACCCCCAGGGACACCAGGGCACACCCAGGGCACCCCAGGGACCCACAGGGCACCCCCAGGCACACCGAGGGGTCAGCCAGGGCACCCCCAGGGACAACTAGAGGACAGGCAGGGCGCCTCCAGGGCACCCCAGGGACACCCAGGGCACCCCCAGGGACACGTAGAGGACAGCCATGGCACCCCAGGGACAGCCAGGGCACCCCCAGGGACAGCTAGGGGACAGCCAGAGCACCCCAAGGACAGTCAGGGCACCCCTAGGGACACCAAGGGGACAGCCAGAGCACCCCAAGGACAGCCAGGGCACCCCCAGGGACACCTAGGGGACAGCCAGGGCACCCCCAGGGACACCTAGGGGACAGCCAGAGCACCCCAAGGACAGTCAGGGCACCCCTAGGGACACCAAGGGGACAGCCAGAGCACCCCAAGGACAGCCAGGGCACCCCCAGGGACTCCTAGGGGACAGCCAGGGCACCCCCAGGGACACCTAGGGGACAGCCAGGGCACCCCCAGGGACACACTGGGGGCCCCCAGGGACACGTAGGGGACAGCCAGGGCACCCCAGAGACACCCTGGGCACCCCCAGGGACACCTAGGGGACAGCCAGGGCACCCCCAAGACACGAAGGGGACAGCCAGGGCACCCCCAGGGACACCAAGGGGACAGCCAGGGCACCCCAGGGACACCCAGGGCACCCCCAGGAACACCTAGGGGACAGCCACTGCACTCCCAGGGACACTCTGGGCACCCCCAGGTACACCGAGGGGACAGCCAGGGGAACCTCCCAGGGACACCTAGGGGACAGCCAGGGCACTCCAGAGACAGCCAGGGCACCCCCAGGGACACCTAGGGGACAGCCAGGGCACCCTAGGGACAGCCAGGGCATCGTCAGGGACACCTAGGGCACAGCTAGGGCACCCTAGGGACAGCCAGGGCACCCCCAGGGACACCGAGGGGAAAGCCAGGGCACCCCCATGGACATTTAGGGGACAGCCAGGGCACTCCAGGGACACACAGGTCTCCCCCAGGGACACCTAGGGAACATCCAGGGCACCCCCAGGGACACCTAGGGGACAGGCAGGGCACCCCAGGGACACGTAGGGGACAGCCAGGGCCCCCCCAGGGACACCTAGGGGACAGCCAGGGCACCCCAGGGACACCCAGGGCACCCCCAGGGACACCGAGGGGACAGCCAGGGCACCCTAGGGACAGCCAGGGCACCCCCAGAGACACCGAGGGCACAGCCAGGGCACCCAAGGGACACCTAGGGCAAGGCAGGACACCCCCAGAACACCTAGGGGACAGCCAGGGCACCCCAGGGACACTCACGAGATAACCAGGGCACCCCAGGGACACTGACGAGACAGTCAGGGCACCCCAGGGACACCTAGGGGACAGGCAGGGCACCTCCAGGGACAGCCAGGGTACCCCCAGGGCACCCCAGGGACACCCAGGGCACCCCCAGGGTCACCTAGGGACAGTCAGGGCACCCCAGGGACACCTAGGGGACAGCCAGGGCACCCTAGGGACAGCCAGGGCACCCCGAGGGACACCTAAGTGACAGCCAGGGCACCCCAGGGACATCGAGGGACAGCCAGGACCCCCCTGGGACAGCCAGCTCACCCCCACGGCCGCCTCCACCTCCAGGAGCTATCAAAACCCTCCTCAGGTTCTTTGATGCCTCAAATGGGCCGCCCAAACCTCCCGAATACCCCCCAAAGCACCCAAAGCAGCCCCCAGGACGCCCCCCAGACCCCCCACAACCCAAAAACCCCCTCCACGACAACTCAGGACCCCCAGGATCCCCCCAAATCCGCGCCCCCCTCACCCTGAGGTCCCGTTTGAGCCGCTCCACGTTGCGGACAGGCACCAGCTCATCAAGCCCCAAGCACCAACACCTGCGGGACTGGGATGGACTGAGAGCACTGGGAGGGTGACCAGAGAAACCTGGGATGGACGACGAGTGGACTGGGATGAACTGGGATGAACTGGCAGGCGTGTGGGGGTCCATGGTGGCCACTCGGTGCCTTACTGGTCTATACTGGGATGGGTCGGATGGCCCCAGGGGAGGGGGTGAGGCCACAATGGTCCAGACTGGGAGGGGAGTCACCATGGCGCCGGAGGCGGAGTCGAGGATACGAGCGAGGCAGGGACACCTAGGGGACAGCCAGGGCCCCCCCAGGGACACCCAGGGCACCCCCAGGGACACCTAGGGGACAGCCAGGGAACCCCAGGGACACCCTGTGCACCCCCAGGGACACCTAGGGGACAGCCAGGGCCCCCCCGGGACACCTAGGGGACAGCCAGGGAACCCCAGGGACACCCAGGGCAAACCCAGGGACACCTAGGGGACAGCCAGGGCACCCTAGGGACAGCCAGGGCACCCCCAGGGACACCGAGGGGACAGGCAGGGCACCCCAGGGACAGCCAGGGCACCCCCAGAGACACAAAGGGCACAGCCAGGGCACTCTGGGGACAGCCAGGGCACCCCCAGGGACACCTAGAGGACAGGCAGGGCACCCCCACGGACACCTAGGGGACAGCCAGGGCACCCCGTGGGACACCAGGGCACCCCAGGGACACCTAGGGGACAGCCAGGGCACCCTAGGGACAGCCAGGGCACCCCCAGGGACACCAAGGGCACAGACAGGGCACCCTAGGGACACCAAGGGGACAGCAAGGGCACCCCCAGGGACACCTAAGGGACACCCTGGGCACCCCCAGGGACACCAAGGGGACCCCCAGGGACACCTATGGGACCTCCAGGGCACCCCCAGGGACACGTACGGGACAGACAGGGAACCCCAGTTACACCCTGTGCACCCCCAGGGACACCCAGGGCACCCCAGGGACACCTAGGGCACAGCCAGGGCACCCTAGGGACAGCCAGGGCACCCTCAGGGACACCAAAGGCACAGCCAGGGGACCCCAAGGACAGCCAGGGCAGCCCAGGGCAGCCCAGGGACACACAGGGTACCCCAGGGACACGTAGGGGACAGCCAGGGCCCCCCCAGGGACAACTAGGCGACAGCCAGGGCACTCCAGGGACACCCAGGGCAACCCCAAGGACACCTAGGGCACCCCCAGGGACACCTAGGGGACAGCCAGGGCACCCTAAAGACAGCCAGGGCACCCCCAGGGACACCTAGGGGACAGGCAGGGCACCCCCAGGGACACCGAGGGGAAAGCCAGGGCACCCCAGGGACACCTAAGGGACAGGCAGGGCACCCCCAGGGACACCTAGGGGACAGGCAGGGACCTCCTAGGGAAACTCTGGGCACCCCAAGGGACACCTTGGGGTCAGCCAGGGCACCCCAGGGACACCCAGGGCATCCCCAGGGACACGGAGGGGTCACCCAGGGCACCCCAGGGACACCTAGGGGACAGCCAGGGAACCCCAGGGACACCCTGTGCACGCCCAGGGACACCCAGGGCACACCCAGGGACACCTAGGGGACTGCCAGGG
>NW_027095109.1:0-34558 GCF_029207755.1 Chamaea fasciata | reverse complement strand
CCCTGGCTGTCCCGTACCTGTCCCTCGGGGGTTCCCTGGAGGTCCCCCTAGGTGTCCCTGGGGGTGCCCTGGGTGTCCCTGGGGGTGCCCTGGCTGTCCCCTAGGTGTGCCTGTGGGTGCCCTGGCTGTCCTTGGGGTGCTCTGGCTGTACCCTTGGTGTCCCTGGGGTGCCCTGGGTGTCCCCTCGGTGTCCCTGGGGTGCCCTGCCTGTCCCATAGGTGTCCCTGGGGGTCCCTGGCTCTCCCCTAGGTGTCCCTGGGGGGCCTTTCCTGTCACCTAGGTGTCCCTGGGGTGCCTTGCCTGTCCCCTAGGTGTCCCTGGGGAGTGCCCTGGGTGTCCCTGGGAGTGCCCTGGCTGTCCCCTAGGTGTCCCTGGGGGTGCCCTGGGTGTCACTGGGGGTACCCTGGCTGTCCCCTAGGTGTCCCTAGGGTGCCCTGGGTGTCCCCTAAATGCCCCTGGGGGTGCCCTGGCTGTCCCTGGGGTGTCCTGCCTTCCCCTAGGTGTCCCTGGGGGTGCCCTGCCTGTCCCCTAGGTGTCCCTGGGGGTGCCCTGCCTGTCCCCTAGGTGTCGTTGGGGGTGCCCTGGTGTCCCTGGGGGGTGCCCTGCCTGTCCCTAGGTGTCACTTGGGGGTGCCCTGCGTGTCCCTGGGTGCCCTGGCTGTCCCCTTGGTGTCCCTGGGGGGGGCCCTGGCTGTCCCCTAGGTGTTCCTGGGGGTGCCCTGCCTGTCCCCTAGGTGTCCCTGGGAATGCCCTGGGTGTCCCTGGGGTGTCCTGCCTTCCCCTAGGTGTCCCTGGGGGTGCCCTGCCTGTCTCCTAGGTGTCCCTGGGGGTGACCTGCCTGTCCCCTAGGTGTCGTTGGGGGTGCCCTGGGTGTCCCTGGGGGGTCCCCTGGTGTCCCTGGGGGTGCCCTGGGTGTCCCTGGAGTGCCCTGGCTGTCCCCTAAATGTCCCTGGGGGTGCCCTGGCTGTCCCCTAGGTGTCCCTGGGGGTGTCCTGGTTGTCCCCTAGGTGTCCCTGGGGGTGCCCTGCCTGTCCCTGGGGGTGCCCTGGCTGTCCCCTAGGTGTCCCTGGGGGGGCCCTGGCTGTCCCCTAGGTGTCCCTGGGGGTGCCCTGGCTGTCCCTAGGGTGCCCTGGCTGTCCCCTAAGTGTCCCTGGGGGTGCCCTGGGTGTCCCTGCGGTGCCCTGGCTGTCCCCTTGGTGTCCCTGGGGGGGGCCCTGGCTGTCCCCTAGGTGTTCCTGGGGGTGCCCTGCCTGTCCCCTAGGTGTCCCTGGGGGTGCCCTGGGTGTCCCTGGGGTGCCCTGGCTGTCCCCTTGGTGTCCCTGGGGGGGGCCCTGGCTGTCCCCTAGTGTCCCTGGGGGTGCCCTGCGTGTCCCTGGGGTGCCCTGGCTGTCCCCTAGGTGTCCATGGGGGTGCCCTGGCTGTCCCTGGGGTTCCCTGGCTGTCCCCTAGGTGTCCCTGGGGGTGCCCTGGCTGTCCCTCGGTTTCCCTGGCTGTCCCCTAGGTGTCCCTTGGGGGGCCCTGGGTGTCCCTGGGGGTGCAAAGGGTGTCACTGGGGTTCCCTGGCTGTCCCGTACGTGTCCCTGGGATTCCCTGGAAGTCCCCTAGGTGTCCCTGGGGGTGCCCTGAGTGTTCCTGGGCTGCCCTGGCTGTCCCCCTAGGGGTCTATGGGGGTGCCCTGGCTGTCCCTTCAGTGTCCCTGGGGGTGCCCTGCGTGTCCCCTAGGTGTCCCTGGGGGTGCCCTGACTGTCCCCTTGGTGTCGTTGGGGGTGCCCTGGGTGTCCCTGGGGGTGCCCTACCTGTCCCCTAGGTGTCCCTGGGGGTGCCCTGGGTGTCCCTGTGGGGGCCCTGGCTGTGCCCTCGGTGTCCCTGAGGGTGCCCTGGCTGTGCCCTAGGTGTCCCTGGGGGTGCCCTGGCTGTCCCTAGGGTGCCCTGGCTGTGCCCTTTGTGTCCCTGGGGGTCCCCTGGGTGTCCCTGGGGGTGCCCTGGGTGTCCCTGAAGTGCCCTGGCTGTCCCCTAAATGTCCCTGGGGGTGCCCTGGCTGTCCCCTAGGTGTCCCCTGGGGGTGTCCTGGTTGTCCCCTAGGTGTCCCTGGGGGTGCCCTGCCTGTCCCTGGGGGGTGCCCTGGCTGTCCCCTAGGTGTCCCTGGGGGGGGCCTGGCTGTCCCCTAGGTGTCCCTGGGGGTGCCCTGGCTGTCCCCTAGGTGTCCCCTGGGGGGGCCCTGGCTGTCCCCTAGGTGTCCCTGGGGGTGCCCTGGGTGTCCCTGCGGTGACCTGGCTGTCCCCAAGGTGTCCTGTGGGTGCCCAGAGTGTCCCTGGGAGTGCCCTGGCTGTCCCCTAGGGGTCTCTGGGGGTGCCCTGGCTGTCCCGTCAGTGTCCCTGGGGGTGCCCTGCCTGTCCCCTTGGTGTCCCTGGGGGTGTCCTGGGTGTCCCTGGAGTGCCCTTGCTGACCCCTAAATGTCCCTGGGGGTGCCCTGGCTGTCCCCTAGGTGTCCCTGGGGGTGTCCTGCCTTCCCCTAGGTGTCCCTGGGGGTGCCCTGGCTTTCCCCTCGCTGTCCCTGGGGTGCCCTGGCTGTCCCCTTGGTGGCCCTGGGGGTGCCCTGGGTGTCCCTGGGGGTGCCCTGGAGGTTCCCTAGGTGTCCCTGGGGGTGCCCTGGCTGTCCCTGGGGTGTCCTGCCTTCCCCTAGGTGTCCCTGGGGGTGCCCTGCCTGTCCCCTAGGTGTCCCTGGGGGTGACCTGCCTGTCCCCTAGGGTGTCGTTGGGGGTGCCCTGGGTGTCCCTGGGGGTGCCCTGGGTGTCCCTGGGGGTGCCCTGGGTGTCCCTGGGGTGCCCTGGCTGTCCCCTTGGTGTCCCTGGGGGGGGCCCTGGCTGTCCCCTAGGTGTCCCCTGGGGGTGCCCTGCCTGTCCCTAGGTGTCCCTGGGGGTGCCCTGGGTGTCCCTGGGTTGCCCTGGCTGTCCCCTTGGTGTCCCTGGGGGGGGCCTTGGCTGTCCCCTAGGTGTCCCTGTGGGTGCCCTGCGTGTCCCTGGGGTGCCCTGGCTGTCCCCTAGGTGTCCCTGGGGGTGCCCTGGCTGTCCCTGGGGTTCCCTGGCTGTCCCCTAGGTGTCCCTGGGGGTGCCCTGGCTCTCCCTGGGGTTCCCTGGCTGTCCCCTAGGTGTCCCTGGGGGGGCCCTGGGTGTCCCTGAGGGTGCACAGGGTGTCACTGGGCTGCCCTGGCTGTCCCCTAGGGGTCTCTGGGGGTGCCCTGGCTGTCCCTTCAGTGTCCCTGGGGGTGCCCTGCCTGTCCCCTAGGTGTCCATGTGGGTGCCCTGCCTGTCCCCTAGGTGTCTCTGGGGGTGCCCTGGGTGTCCCTGTGGGGGGACCTGGCTGTGCCCTCGGTGTCCCTGGGGGTGCCCTGGCTGTGCCCTTGGTGTCCCTGGGGGTGCCCTGGCTGTCCCTAGGGTGCCCTGGCTGTCCCCTAGGTGTCCCTGGGGGGGGCCCTGGCTGTCCCCTAGGTGTCCCTGGGAGTGCCTTGCGTGTCCCTGAGGTGCCCTGGCTGTCCCCTAGGTGTCCCTGGGGGTGTCCTGGCTGTCCCTTGGGTTCCCTGGCTGTCCCCTTTGTGTCCCTGGGGGTGCCCTGGGTGTCCCTGGAGTGCCCTGGCTGTCCCCTAAATGTCCCGTGGGGGTGCCCTGGCTGTCCCCTAGGTGTCCCTGGGGGGGCCCTGGGTGTCCCTGGGGGTGCAAAGGGTGTCACTGGGGTTCCCTGGCTGTCCCGTACGTGTCCCTGGGATTCCCTGGAAGTCCCCTAGGTGTCCCTGGGGGTGCCCCTGAGTGTCCCTGGGCTGCCCTGGCTGTCCCCTAGGGGTCTATGGGGGTGCCCTGGCTGTCCCTTCAGTGTCCCTGGGGGTGCCCTGCGTGTCCCCTAGATGTCCCTGGGGGTGCCCTGCCTGTCCCCTAGGTGTCGTTGGGGGTGCCGTGGGTGTCCCTGGGGTGCCCTACCTGTCCCCTAGGTGTCCCTGGGGGGGTGCCCTGGGTGTCCCTGTGGGGGCCCTGGCTGTGCCCTCGGTGTCCCTGAGGGTGCCCTGGCTGTGCCCTAGGTGTCCCTGGGGGTGCCCTGGCTGTCCCTAGGGTGCCCTGGCTGTGCCCTTTGTGTCCCTGGGGGTCCCCTGGGTGTCCCTAGGGGTGCCCTGGGTGTCCCTGGAGTGCCCTGGCTGTCCCCTAAATGTCCCTGGGGGTGCCCTGGCTGTCCCCTAGGTGTCCCTGGGGGTGTCCTGGTTTTACCCTAGGTGTCCCTGAGGGTGCCCTGCCTGTCCCTGGGGGTGCCCTGCCTGTCCCCTAGGTGTCCCTGGGGGGGCCCTGGCTGTCCCCTAGGTGTCTCTGGGGGTGCCCTGGCTGTCCCTAGGGTGCCCTGGCTGTCCCCTAGGTGTCCCTGGGGGTGCCCTGGGTGTCCCTGGAGTGACCTGGCTGTCCCCAAGGTGTCCCCTGTGGGTGCCCTGAGTGTCCCTGGGAGTTCCCTGGCTGTCCCCTAGGGGTCTCTGGGGGTGCCCTGGCTGTCCCGTCAGTGTCCCTGGGGGTGCCCTGCCTGTCCCCTTGGTGTCCCTGGGGGTGTCCTGGGTGTCCCTGGAGTGCCCTGGCTGACCCCTAAATGTCCCTGGGGGTGCCCTGGCTGTCCCCCTAGGTTTCCCTGGGGGTGTCCTGCCTTCCCCTAGGTGTCCCTGGGGGTGCCCTGGCTTTCCCCTCGCTGTCCCTGGGGTGCCCTGGCTGTCCCCTTGGTGGCCCTGGGGGTGCCCTGGCTGTCCCTGGGGTGTCCTGCCTTCCCTAGGTGTCCCTGGGGGTGCCCTGCCTGTCCCCTAGGTGTCCCCTGGGGGTGCCCTGCCTGTCCCCTAGGTGTCGTTGGGGTGCCCTGGGTGTCCCTGGGGGTGCCCTGCCTGTCCCCTAGGTGTCCCTGGGGGTGCTCTGGGTGTCCCTGGGGTGCCCGGGCTGTCCCCTTGGTGTCCCTGGGGGGGGGCCCTGGCTGTGCCCTAGGTGTCCCTGGGGGTGCCCTGCCTGTCCCCTAGGTGTCCCTGGAGGTGCCCTGCCTGTCCCCTAGGTGTCCCTGTGGGTGCCCTGCCTGTCCCCTAGGTGTCGTTGGGGGTGCCCTGGGTGTCCCTGGGGTGCCCTACCTGTCCCCTAGGTGTCCCTGGGGGTGCCCTGGGTGTCCCTGTGGGGGCGCTGGCTGTGCCCTCGGTGTCCCTGAGGGTGCCCTGGCTGTGCCCTAGGTGTCCCTGGGGGTGCCCTGGCTGTACTAGGGTGCCCTGGCTGTGCCCTTGGTGTCCCTGGGGGTGCCCTGGCTGTCCCTAGGGTGCCCTGGCTGTCCCCTAGGTGTCCCTGGGGGTGCCCTGGTGTCCCTCGGGGTACCCTGGCTGTCCCCTAGGTGTCCCTGGGGGTGCCCTGGCAGTCCCTGGAGTGCCCTGGCTGTCCCCTAGGGGTCTCCGGGGGTGCCGTGGCTGTCCCGTCACTGTCCCTGGGGGTGCCCTGCCTGTCCCCTTGGTGTCCCTGGGGGTGTCCTGGGTGTCCCTGGAGTGCCCTGGCTGTCCCTGGGGTGTCCTGCCTTCCCCTAGGTGTCCCTGGGGGTGCCCTGCCTGTCGCCTAGGTGTCCCTGGGGGTGACCTGCCTGTCCCCTAGGTGTCGTTAGGGGTGCCCTGGGTGTCTCTGGGGGTGCCCTGGGTGTCCCTGGGGTGCCCTGGCTGTCCCCTTGGTGTCCCTGGGGGGGGCCCTGACTGTCCCCTAGGTGTCCCTGGGGGTGCCCTGCCTGTCCCCTAGGTGTCCCTGGGGGTGCCCTGGGTGTCCCTGGGTTGCCCTGGCTGTCCCCTTGGTGTCCCTGGGGGGGGGCCTTGGCTGTCCCCTAGGTGTCCCTGTGGGTGCCCTGCGTGTCCCTGGGGTGCCCTGGCTGTCCCCTAGGTGTCCCTGGGGGTGCCCTGGCTGTCCCTGGGGTTCCCTGGCTGTCCCCTAGGTGTCCCTGGGGGTGCCCTGGCTGTCCCTGGGGTTCCCTGGCTGTCCCCTAGGTGTCCCTGGGGGGGCCCTGGGTGTCCCTGAGGGTGCACAGGGTGTCACTGGGCTGCCCTGGCTGTCCCCTAGGGGTCTCTGGGGGTGCCCTGGCTGTCCCCTAGGTGTCGTTGGGGGTGCCCTGGGTGTCCCTGGGGGTGCCCTACTTGTCCCCTAGGTGTCTCTGGGGGTGCCCTGGGTGTCCCTGTGGGGGCCCTGGCTGTGCCCTCGGTGTCCCTGAGGGTGCCCTGGCTGTCCCTAGGGTGCCCTGGCTGTGCCCTTGGTGTCCCTGGGGGTGCCCTGGCTGTCCCTAGGGTGCCCTGGCTGTCCCCTAGGTGTCCCTGGGGGTGCCCTGGTGTCCCTGGGGTACCATGGCTGTCCCCTTTTTGTCCCTGGGGGGGGCCCTGGCTGTCCCCTAGGTGTCCCTGGGAGTGCCCTGCGTGTCCCTGGGGTGCCCTGGCTGTCCCCTAGGTGTCCCTGGGGGTGCCCTGGCTGTCCCTTGGGTTCCCAGGGGGTCCCTAGGTGTCCCTGGGGGTGCCCTGGGTGTCCCTGTGGGGGCCCTGGCTGTGCCCTCGGTGTCCCTGAGGGTGCCCTGGCTGTGCCCTAGGTGTCCCTGGGGGTGCCCAGGGCTGTCCCTAGGGTGCCCTGGCTGTGCCCTTTGTGTCCCTGGGGCTGCCCTGGGTGTCCCTGGAGTGCCCTGGCTTTCCCCTAAATGTCCCTGGGGGTCCCCTGGCTGTCCCCTAGGTGTCCCTGGGGGTGCCCTGGCAGTCCCTGGAGTGCCCTGGCTGTCCCCTAGGGGTCTCTGGGGGTGCCCTGGCTGTCATGTCAGTGTCCCTGGGGGTGCCCTGCCTGTCCCCTTGGTGTCCCTGGGGGTGTCCTGGGTGTCCCTGGAGTGCCCTGGCTGACCCCTAAATGTCCCTGGGGGTGCCCTGGCTGTCCCCTAGGTGTCCCTGGGGGTGTCCTGCCTTCCCCTAGGTGTCCCTGGGGGTGCCCTGGATTTCCCCTCGCTGTCCCTGGGGTGCCCTGGCTGTCCCCTTGGTGGCCCTGGGGGTGCCCTGGGTGTCCCTGAGGGTGCACAGGAGGTCCCCTAGGTGTCCCTGGGGGTGCCCTGGCTGTCCCTGGGGTGTCTTGCCTTCCCCTAGGTGTCCCTGGGGGTGCCCTGCCTGTCCCCTAGGTGTCCCTGGGGGTGCCCTGCCTGTCCCCTAGGTGTCGTTGGGGATGCCCTGGGTGTCCCTGGGGTGCCCTGGCTGTCCCCTTGGTGTCCCTGGGGGGGGCCCTGGCTGTCCCCTAGGTGTCCCTGGGGGTGCCCTGCCTGTCCCCTAGGTGTCCCTGGGGGTGCCCTGGGTGTCCCTGGGTTGCCCTGGCTGTCCCCTTGGTGTCCCTGGGGGGGGCCCTGGCTGTCCCCTAGGTGTCCCTGTGGGCGCCCTGCGTGTCCCTGGGGTGCCCTGGCTGTCCCCTAGGTGTCCCTGGGGGTGCCCTGGCTGTCCTTGGGGTTCCCTGGCTGTCCCCTAGGTGTCCCTGGGGGTGCCCTGGCTGTCCCTGGGGTTCCCTGGCTGTCCCCTTGGTTTCCCTGGGGGGGCCCTGGATGTCCCTGGGGGTGCACAGGGTGTCACTGGGCTGCCCTGGCTGTCCCCTGGGGGTCTCTGGGGGTTCCCTGGCTGTCCCCTAAGTGTCCCTGGGGGTGCCCTGGGTGTCCCTGGGGGTGCCCTCGCTGTCCCTGGGGTGCCCTGGCTGTCCCCTAGGTGTCCCTGGGGGTGCCCTGGGTGTCCCTGGGGGTGCCCTGCCTGTCCTCTCGGTGTCCCTGGGGGTGCCCTGGCTGTGCCCTCGGTGTCCCTGGGGGTGCCCTGGCTGTCCCTAGGGTGCCCTGGCTGTCCCATAGGTGTCCCTGGGTGTGCCCTGGGTGTCCCTGGGCGTGCACAGGGTGTCCCTGGGGTTCCCTGGCTGTCCCCTAGGTGTCCCTGGGGGTGCATTAGGTGTCCCTGGGGGTGCCCAGGGTGTCCCTGGGGTTCCCTGGCTGTCCCCTAGGTGTCCCTGCCTCGCTCGTATCCTCGACTCCGCCTCCGGCGCCATGGTGGCTCCCCTCCCAGTCCGGACCATTGTGGCCTCACCCCCTCCCCTGGGGCCATCCGACCCATCCCAGTATAGACCAGTAAGGCACCGAGTGGCCACCATGGACCCCCACACGCCTGCCAGTTCATCCCAGTTCATCCCAGTCCACTCTTCGTCCATCCCAGGTTTCTCTGGTCACCCTCCCAGTGCTCTCAGTCCATCCCAGTCCCGCAGGTGTTGGTGCTTGGGGCTTGATGAGCTGGTGCCTGTCCGCAACGTGGAGCGGCTCAAACGGGACCTCAGGGTGAGGGGGGCGCGGATTTGGGGGGATCCTGGGGGTCCTGAGTTGTCGTGGAGGGGGTTTTTGGGTTGTGGGGGGTCTGGGGGGAGTCCTGGGGGCTGCTTTGGGTGCTTTGGGGGGTATTCGGGAGGTTTGGGCGGCCCATTTGAGGCATCAAAGAACCTGAGGAGGGTTTTGATAGCTCCTGGAGGTGGAGGCGGCCGTGGGGGTGAGCTGGCTGTCCCAGGGGGTTCCTGGCTGTCCCTCGATGTCCCTGGGGTGCCCTGGCTGTCACTTAGGTGTCCCTCGGGGTGCCCTGGCTGTCCCTAGGGCGCCCTGGCTGTCCCCTAGGTGTCCCTGGGGTGCCCTGACTGTCCCTAGGTGTCCCTGAGGGTGCCCTGGGTGTCCCTGGGGTGCCCTGGGGGTACCCTGGCTGTCCCTGGAGGTGCCCTGCCTGTCCCTTAGGTGTCCCTGGGGGTGCCCTGGCTGTCCCTAGGGTGCCCTGGCTTTGCCCTCGGTGTCACTGGGGGTGCCCTGGGTGTCCCTGGGGGTGCCCTGGGTGTCCCTGGGGTGCACTGACTGTCCCTAGGTGTCCCTGGGGTGCCCTGGCTGTCACTTAGGTGTCCCTCGGGGTGGCCTGGCTGTCCCTGGAGGTGCCCTGCCTGTCCCCTAGGTGTCCCTGGGGTGCCCTGGCTGTCTCGTCAGTGTCCCTGGGGTGCCCTGGCTGTCTTGTCAGTGTCCCTGGGGGTGCCCTGGCTGTCCCTGGGGGTGCCCTCGCTGTCCCTGGGGTGCCCTGGCTGTCCCCTAGGCGGCCCTGGGGGTGCCCTGTGTGTCCCTGGGGATGCCCTGGCTGTCCCCTAGGTGTCCCTGGGGGTGCCCTGTGTGTCCCTGGGGATGCCCTGGCTGTCCCCTAGGTGTCCCTGGGGGTGCCCTGGCTGTGCCCTCGGTATCCCGGAGGGTGCCCTGGCTGTCCCTAGGGTGCCCTGGCTGTGCCCTAGGTGTCCCTGGGGGTGCCCTGGCTGTCCCCTCGGTGTCCCTGGGGGTGCCCAGGGTGTCCCTGGGGGTGCCCTTGCTGTCCCGTAGGTGTCCCTGAGGGTGCCATGGGTGTCCCTGGGGGTGCCCTGGCTGTCCTTGGGGTGCTCTGGCTGTCCCCTTGGTGTCCCTGGGGGTGCCCTGGCTGTCCCCTAGCTGTCCCTAGGGTGCCATGGCTGTCCTCTACGTGTCCCTGGGGGTGCCCTGGCTGTCCCCTCGGTGTCCGTGGGGGTGCCCTGCCTGTCCCCTAGCTGTCCTTGGGGGGGCCCTGGCTGTCCCCTAGGTGTCCCTGGGGGTGCCATGCCTGTCCCCTAGGTGTCCCTGGGGGTGCCCTGCCTGTCCCCTAGCTGTCCTTGGGGGGGCCCTGGCTGTGCCCTAGGTGTCCCTGGGGGTGCTCTGCGTGTCCCCTCGGTGTCCCTGGGGGTGCCCTGGCTGTCCCCTAGGTGTCCCTGGGGGTGCCCTGGTGTCCCTCGGGGTGCCCTGGCTGTCCCCTAGGGGTCTCTGGGGGTGCCCTGCCTGTCCCCTAGGTGTCCCTGGGGGTGCCCTGGCTGTCCCCTCGGTGTCCCCGGGGGTGGCCTGCCTGTCCCCTAGGTGTCCTTGGGGGTGCCCTGGCTGTCCCTAGGGTGCCCTGTCTGTGCCCTTGGTGTCCCTGGGGGGGCCCTGGGTGTCCCTGGGGGTGCCTTGGATGTCCCTGGGGGTGCACAGGGTGTCACTGGGGTTCCCTGACTGTCCCGTACCTGTCCCTAGGGTGCCCTAGAGGTCCCCTAGGCGGCCCTGGGGGTGCCCTGGGTGTCCCTGGGGTGCCCTGGCTGTCCCCTAGGTGTCCCTGGGGGTGCCCTCGCTGTCCATGGGGTGCCCTTGCTGTCCCTTAGGCGGCCCTGGGGGTGCCCTGGGTGTCCCTGGGGGTGCCCTGGCTGTCCCCTAGGTGTCCCTGGGGGTGCCCTGGGTGTCCCTGGGGGTGCCCTGGCTGTCTCCTAGGTGTCCCTGGGGGTGCCCTGGGTGTCCCTGGAGTGCCCTGGCTGTCCCCTACATGTCCCTAGGGGTGCCCTGGCTGTCCCCTAGGTGTCCCTGGATGTGTCCTGCCTTCCCCTAGGTGTCCCTGGGGGTGCCCTGGCTTTCCCCTCGGTGTCCCTGGGGGTGCCCTGCCTGTCTCCTAGGTGTCCTTGGGGGTGCCCTGCCTGTTCCCTAGGTGTCCCTGGGGGTGCCCTGGGTGTCCCTGGGGTGCCCTGGCTGTCCCCTTGGTGTCCCTGGTGGTGCCCTGTGGGTCCCTGGGGTGCCCTGGGGGTGCTCTGGTGTCCCTGGGGTTGCCCTGCCTGTCCCCTAGGTGTCGTTGGGGGTGCCCTGGGTGTCCCTGGGGGTGCCCTGCCTGTCCCCTAGGGGTCTCCGGGGGTGCCCTGGGTGTCCCTGGGGGTGCACAGGGTGTCACTGGGGTTCCCTGGCTGTCCCGTAGGTGTCCCTGGGGGTGCCCTGGGTGTCCCTGGGGGTGCCCTGGCTGTCCCTGGGGTGCCCTGTCTGTCCCCAAGGTGTCCCTGGGGGTGCCCTGCCTGGCCTCTCGGTGTCCCTGGGGTTCCATGGCTGTCCCCTAGGTGTCCCTGGGTGTGCCCTGGCCGTCCCTGGGGGTGCCCTGGCTGTCCCGTAGGTGTCCCTGGGGGTGCCCTGGGTGTCCCTGGGGGTGCACAGGGTGTCACTGGGGTTCCCTGGCTGTCCCGTAGGTGTCCCTGGGGGTGCCGTGGGTGTCCCTGGAGTGCCCTGGCTGTCCCCTAAACTTCCCTGGGGGGGCCCTGGCTGTCCTCTAGGTGTCCCTGGGGGTGCCCTTCTTGTCCCTCGGGGTGCCCTGGCTGTCCCCTAGGTGTCCCTGGGGGTGCCCTGGGTGTCCCTGGGGTGCCCTGGCTGTCCCCTAGGTGTCCCTGGGGGTGCCCTGGCTGTCCCTGGGGTGCCCTGGCTGTCCCCAAGGTGTCCCTGGGGGTGCCCTGGCTGTCCCTAGGGTGCCCTGGCTGTCCCCTTGGTGTCCCTGGGTGTGCCCGGGGTGTCCCTGGGGGTGCACAGGGTGTCCCTGGGGTTCCTTGGCTGTCCCCTAGGTGTCCCTTGGGGTGCCCTGGCTGTCCCCTAGGTGTCCCTGGGGGTGCCCGGGCTGTCCCTGGGGGTGCCCTGGCTGTCTCCTAGGTGTCCCTGGGGGTGCCCTGGCTGGCCTCTAGGTATCCCTGGGGGTGCCCAGGCTGTCCGTGGAGTGCCCTGACTGTCCCCTAGGTGTCCCTGGGGGGGGCCCTGGCTGTTCCTAGGGTGCCCCGGGGGCGCCCTAGGTGTCCCTGGGGGTCCACTGGCTGTCCCTCCAGTGCCCTGGCTGTCCCCTCGGTGTCCCTGGGGGTGCCCTGACTGGCCCTGGGGTGCCCAGGGGGTGCCCTGGCTGTCCCCAAGGTGTCTCTGGGGTTGCCTTCCCTGTCCCCTAGGTGGCCCTGGGGTGCCCTGGCTATCCCCTCGGTGTCCCTGGGGGTGCCAAGGGTGTCCCTGGGAGTGCCCTGGCTGTCCACTAGGTGTCCCTGGGGGTGCCCTGGGTGTCACTGGGGTGCCCTGGCTGTCCCCTAGGTGTCCCTGGCGGTGCCCTGGCTGTCCCCTTCGTGTCTTGGGGGTGCCCTGGCTGTCCCTAGGGTGCCCTGGCTGTCCCCTACGTGTCCCTGGGGGTGGCCAGGGTGTCCCTGGGGGTGCCCTTGCTTTCCCGTAGGTGTCCCTGGGGGTGCCCTGGGTGTCCCTGGGGTGCCCTGGCTGTCCCCTAGGTGTCCCTGGGGGGGCCCTGGCTGTCCCCTTGGTGTCCCTGGGGGAGCTCTGGCTGTCTCCTAGGTGTCACTGGGGGGGCCCTGGCTGTCTTCTAGGTGTCCCTGGGGGTGCCCAGGGTGTCCCTGCGGTTCCCTGCCTGTCCCCTAGGTGTCCCTGGGGGTGCCCTGGGTGTCCCTGGAGTTCCCTGGCTGTGCCCTCGGTGTCCCTGGGGGTTCCCCGGCTGTCCCCTAGGTGTCCCTGTGGGTTCCCTGGCTGTCCTCTCGGTGTCCCTGTGGGTGCCCAGGGTGTCCCTGGGGTGCCCTGGCTGTCCCCTACGTGTCCCTGGGGGTGCCCAGGGTGTCCCCTTGGTGTCCCTGGGGTGCCTAGGCTATCCCCTAGGTGTCCCTGGGGGTGCCCAGGCTGTCCTTGGGGTGCTCTGGCTGTCCCCTTGGTGTCCCTGGGGGTGCCCTGGCTGTCCCCTAGCTGTCCCTGGGGGTGCCCTTGCTGTCCATGGGGTGCCCTGGGGGTGCCCTGGCTGTCCCCTCGGTGTCCCTGGGGGTGACCTGCCTGTCCCCTAAGTGTCCCTGGGGGTGCCCTGGCTGTCCCCAGGGTGCCCTGGCTATGCCCTCGGTATCTCTGGGGGTGCCCTGCCTGTCCCTAGGGTGCCCTGGCTGTCCCGTACGTGTCCCTGGGGTTCCCTGGTGGTCCCCTAGGTGTCCCTGGGGGTCCCCTTGGTGTCCCTGGGGGTGCCCAGGGTGTCCCTTAGATGTCCCTGGGGGTGCACTTGCTGTCGCCTAGGTGTCCCTGGGGTTCCCTGGCTGTCCCCTGGCTGTCCCTGGGGGTGCCCTGAGTGTCCCTGGGCTGCCCTGGCTGTCCCCTACGTGTCCCTGGGGGGGCCCTGGCAGTCCCTGAGGTGTCCCTGGGGGTGCCCTGGGTGTCCCTGGGGGTGCAAAGGGTGTCACTGGGGTTCCGTGGCTGTCCCGTACGTGTCCCTGCGGATGCCCTGGAGGTCCCCTAGGTGTCCCTGGGGGTGCCCTCGCTATCCCTGGGGTGCCCTGGCTGTCCCCTAGGTGTCTCTGGGGGTCCCCATGGTGTCCCTGGGGGCGCCCTGGGTGTCCCTGGGGTGCCCTGGCTGTCCCCAAGGTGTCCCTGTGGGTGCCCAGAGTGTCCCTGCGAGTGCCCTGGCTGTCCCCTAGGGGTCTCTGGGGTTGCCCTGGCTGTCCCGTCAGTGTCCCTGGGGGTGCCCTGCCTGTCCCCTAGGTGTCCCTGGGGGTGCCCTGCCTGTCCCCTAGCTGTCCCTGGGGGTGCCCTAGGTGTCCCTGGGGTTGCCCTGGCTGTCTCCTAGGTGTCCCTGGGGGTGCCCTGGCTGTCCCTGGAGTGCCCTGGCCGTCCCCTAGGTGTCCCTGGGGGTGCCCTGGCTGTCCCCTAGGTGTCCCTGGGGGTGCCCTCGCTGTCCCTGGGGTGCCCTGGCTGTCCCCTAGGTGTCCCTGGGGGTGCCCTGGCTGTCCCTGGAGTGCCCTTGCTGTCCCCTAGGTGTCCCTGGGGGGGCCCTGGGTGTCCCTGGGGTGCCCTGGCTGTCCCCTAGGTGTCCCTGGGGGTCCCTGGCTGTCCCTAGGTGGCCCTGGGGGTGCCCTGGCTGTCCCTGGGGTGCCATGGCTGTCCCCAAGGTGTCCCTGGGGGTGCCCAAAGTGTCCCTGGGAGTGCCCTGGCTGTCCCCTAGGTGTCCCTGGGGGTCCCCTTAGTGTCCCTGGGGGTGCCCATGGTGTCCCTTAGGTGTCCCTGGATGTTCCCTTGCTGTCCCCTAGGTGTCCCTGGGGGTGCCCTGGCTGTCCCTAGGGTGCCCTGGCTGTCACCTAGGTGTCCCTGGGGGTGCGCTGGTGTCCCTCGGGGTGCCCTGGCTGTCCCCTAGGTGTCCCTGGAGGTGCCCTGGGTGTCCCTGGGGATGTCCGGGCTGCCCCCTAGGTGTCCCTGGGGGTGCCCTGGGTGTCCCTGGGGGGGCCCTGGCTGTGCCCTCGGTGTCCCTGAGGGTGCCCTGGCTGTCCCTAGGGTGCCCTGGCTGTGCCCTAGGTGTCCCTGGGGGTGCCCAGGGTGTCCCTGTGGTTCCCTGGCTGTCCCCTAGGTGTCCCTGGGTGTGCCCGGGTGTCCCTGGGGGTGCCCTAGCTGTCCCTGGGGTGCCCTGGCTGTGCCCTCGGTGTCCCTGGGGCTGCCCTGGCTGTCCCCTAGGTATCCCTGGGGGTGCCAAGGCTGTCCGTGGAGTGCCCTGACTGTCCCCTAGGTGTCCCTGGGGGGGGCCCTGGCTGTCCCTAGGGTGCCCTGGGGGTCCCCTAGGTGTCCCTGGGGGTGCCCTGGCTGTCCCTTGAGTGCCCAGGGGGTGCCCTGGCTGTCCCCAAGGTGTCCCTGGGGTTGCCTTCCCTGTCCCCTAGGTGTCCCTGGGGTGCCCTGGCTGTCCCCTCAGTGTCCCTGGGGGTGCCCAGGGTGTCCCTGGAAGTGCCCTGGCTGTCCTCTAGGTGTCCCTGGGGGTGCCCTGGGTGTCACTGGGGTGCCCTGGCTGTCCCCTAGGTGTCCCTGGGGGTGTCCTGGCTGTCCCCTTGGTGTCCCTGGGGTGCCCTGGCTGTCCCCTAGGTGTCCCTGGGGGTGCCCTGGCTGTCCCCTAGGTGTCCCTGGGGGGGCCCTGGCTGTCTCCTGGGTGTCCCTGGGGATTCCCTGGGTGTCCCTGGAGTGCCCTGGCTGTCCCCTAGGTGTCCCTGGGGGGGCCCTGGCTGTCCCCTGGGTGTCCCTGGGAATGCCCTGGGTGTCCCTGGGGTGCCCTGGCTGTCCCCTACGTGTCCCTGGGGGTGCCCAGGGTGTCCCTAGGGTACCCTGGCTGTCCCCTAGGTGTCCCTGGGGGTGCCCTGGCTGTCCCCTGGGTGTCCCTGGGGTGCCCTGGCTGTCCCCTAGGTGTCCCTGGGGTTGCCCTGGCTGTCCTTGGGGTGCCCGGGCTATCCCCTTGGTGTCCCTGGGGGTGCCCTGGGTGTCCCTGGGGTGCCCTGGGGGTGCCCTGCCTGTCCTCTAGGTGTCCCTGGGGGTGCCCTGGCTGTCCCCTAGGTGTCTCTGGGGGTGCCCTGGCTGTCCCCTAGGTGTCCCTGGGGGTGCCCTGTGTGTCCCTGGGGATGCCCTGGCTGTCCCCTAGGTGTCCCTTGGGGTGCCCTGGCTGTGCCCTCGGTATCCCGGAGGGTGCCCTGGCTGTCCCTAGGGTGCCCTGGCTGTGCCCTAGGTGTCCCTGGGGGTGCCCTGGCTGTCCCCTCGGTGTCCCTGGGGGTGCCCAGGGTGTCCCTGGGGGTGCCCTTGCTGTCCCGTAGGTGTCCCTGAGGGTGCCATGGGTGTCCCTGGGGGTGCCCTGGCTGTCCTTGGGGTGCTCTGGCTGTCCCCTTGGTGTCCCTGGGGGTGCCCTGGCTGTCCCCTAGCTGTCCCTAGGGTGCCATGGCTGTCCTCTACGTGTCCCTGGGGGTGCCCTGGCTGTCCCCTCGGTGTCCGTGGGGGTGCCCTGCCTGTCCCCTAGCTGTCCTTGGGGGGGCCCTGGCTGTCCCCTAGGTGTCCCTGGGGGTGCCATGCCTGTCCCCTAGGTGTCCCTGGGGGTGCCCTGCCTGTCCCCTAGCTGTCCTTGGGGGGGCCCTGGCTGTGCCCTAGGTGTCCCTGGGGGTGCTCTGCGTGTCCCCTCGGTGTCCCTGGGGGTGCCCTGGCTGTCCCCTAGGTGTCCCTGGGGGTGCCCTGGTGTCCCTCGGGGTGCCCTGGCTGTCCCCTAGGGGTCTCTGGGGGTGCCCTGCCTGTCCCCTAGGTGTCCCTGGGGGTGCCCTGGCTGTCCCTAGGGTGCCCTGGCTGTCCCCTCGGTGTCCCCGGGGGTGGCCTGCCTGTCCCCTAGGTGTCCTTGGGGGTGCCCTGGCTGTCCCTAGGGTGCCCTGTCTGTGCCCTTGGTGTCCCTGGGGGGGCCCTGGGTGTCCCTGGGGGTGCCTTGGATGTCCCTGGGGGTGCACAGGGTGTCACTGGGGTTCCCTGACTGTCCCGTACCTGTCCCTAGGGTGCCCTAGAGGTCCCCTAGGCGGCCCTGGGGGTGCCCTGGGTGTCCCTGGGGTGCCCTGGCTGTCCCCTAGGTGTCCCTGGGGGTGCCCTCGCTGTCCATGGGGTGCCCTTGCTGTCCCTTAGGCGGCCCTGGGGGTGCCCTGGGTGTCCCTGGGGGTGCCCTGGCTGTCCCCTAGGTGTCCCTGGGGGTGCCCTGGGTGTCCCTGGAGTGCCCTGGCTGTCCCCTACATGTCCCTAGGGGTGCCCTGGCTGTCCCCTAGGTGTCCCTGGATGTGTCCTGCCTTCCCCTAGGTGTCCCTGGGGGTGCCCTGGCTTTCCCCTCGGTGTCCCTGGGGGTGCCCTGCCTGTCTCCTAGGTGTCCTTGGGGGTGCCCTGCCTGTTCCCTAGGTGTCCCTGGGGGTGCCCTGGGTGTCCCTGGGGTGCCCTGGCTGTCCCCTTGGTGTCCCTGGTGGTGCCCTGTGGGTCCCTGGGGTGCCCTGGGGGTGCTCTGGTGTCCCTGGGGTTGCCCTGCCTGTCCCCTAGGTGTCGTTGGGGGTGCCCTGGGTGTCCCTGGGGGTGCCCTGCCTGTCCCCTAGGGGTCTCTGGGGGTGCCCTGGGTGTCCCTGGGGGTGCACAGGGTGTCACTGGGGTTCCCTGGCTGTCCCGTAGGTGTCCCTGGGGGTGCCCTGGGTGTCCCTGGGGGTGCCCTGGCTGTCCCTGGGGTGCCCTGTCTGTCCCCAAGGTGTCCCTGGGGGTGC
Organism: Chamaea fasciata; assembly: GCF_029207755.1. NCBI lineage: Eukaryota > Metazoa > Chordata > Aves > Passeriformes > Sylviidae > Chamaea > Chamaea fasciata. Next base: position 17,658 of record NW_027095109.1, on the reverse strand, counting down.
CCTGCCTGTCCTCTCGGTGTCCCTGGGGTTCCATGGCTGTCCCCTAGGTGTCCCTGGGTGTGCCCTGGCCGTCCCTGGGGGTGCCCTGGCTGTCCCGTAGGTGTCCCTGGGGGTGCCCTGGGTGTCCCTGGGGGTGCACAGGGTGTCACTGGGGTTCCCTGGCTGTCCCGTAGGTGTCCCTGGGGGTGCCGTGGGTGTCCCTGGAGTGCCCTGGCTGTCCCCTAAACTTCCCTGGGGGGGCCCTGGCTGTCCTCTAGGTGTCCCTGGGGGTGCCCTTCTTGTCCCTCGGGGTGCCCTGGCTGTCCCCTAGGTGTCCCTGGGGGTGCCCTGGGTGTCCCTGGGGTGCCCTGGCTGTCCCCTAGGTGTCCCTGGGGGTGCCCTGGCTGTCCCTGGGGTGCCCTGGCTGTCCCCAAGGTGTCCCTGGGGGTGCCCTGCCTGTCCTCTCGGTGTCCGTGGGGGTGCCCTGGCTGTGCCCTCGGTGTCCCTGGGGGTGCCCTGGCTGTCCCTAGGGTGCCCTGGCTGTCCCCTTGGTGTCCCTGGGGGTGCCCTGGCTGTCCCCTGGGTGTCCCTGGGGTGCCCTGGCTGTCCCCTAGGTGTCCCTGGGGTTGCCCTGGCTGTCCTTGGGGTGCTCGGGCTATCCCCTTGGTGTCCCTGGGGGTGCCCTGGGTGTCCCTGGGGTGCCCTGGGGGTGCCCTGCCTGTCCTCTAGGTGTCCCTGGGGGTGCCCTGGCTGTCCCCTAGGTGTCTCTGGGGGTGCCCTGGCTGTCCCCTAGGCGGCCCTTGGGGTGCCCTGGGTGTCCCTGGGGTGCCCTGGCTGTCCCCTAGGTGTCCCTTGGGGTTCCCTGGGTGTCCCTGAGGGTGCCCTGGCTGTCCCTAGGGTGCCCTGGCTGTGCCCTTGGTGTCCCTGGGGGTGCCCTGCCTGTCCCTAGGGTGCCCTGGCTGTCCCCTAGATGTCCCTGGGGGTGCCCTGGTGTCCCGCGGGGTGCCCTGGCTGTCCCCTACGTGTCCCTGGGGGTGCCCAGGGTGTTTCTGGGGTTGCCCTTTCTGTCCCGTAGTTGTCCTTGGGGGTGCCCTGGGTGTCCCTGGGGGTGCCCTGGCTGTCCCCTAAATGTCCCTGGGGGTGACCTGGCATTCCCCTCTGTGTCTCTGGGGGTGCCCTAGGTATCCATGGTGGTGCCCTGGGTGTCCCTAGGGGTGCACAGGGTGTCACTGGGATTCCCTGGCTGTCCCGTAGGTGTCCCTGGGCGTGCCCTGGGTGTCCCTGGGGGTGCACAGGGTGTTCCTGGGGGTGCCCTGGCTGTCCCCTAGGTGTCCCTGGGGGTGCCCTGGGTGTCCCTGGAGTGCCCTATCTGTCCCCTAAATGTCCCTGGGGGTGCCCTGGCTGTCCCCTAGGTGTCCCTGGGGGTGTCCTGCCTTCCCCTCGGTGTCCCTGGGGGTGCCCTGGGTGTCCCTGGGGGGGCCCTGGCTGTTCCCTAGGTGTCCCTGGGTGTGACCTCGCTATCCCTGGGGTGCCCTGGCTGTCCCCTTGGTGGCCCTGGGGATGCCCTGGGTGTCCCTAGGGGAGCCCTGGAGGTCCCCTAGGTGTCCCTGGGGGTGCCCTGGCTGTCCCTGGGGTGCCCTGGCTATCCCCAAGGTGTCCCTGGGGGTGCCCTGCCTGTCCTCTCGGTGTCCGTGGGGGTGCCCTGGCTGTGCCCTCGGTGTCCCTGGGGGTGCCCGGGCTGTGCCTAATGTGCCCGGGCTGTCCCCTAGGTGTCCCTGGGGGTGCCCTGGGTGTCCCTGGGGGTGCACAGGGTGTCCCTGGTGTTCCCTGGCTGTCCCGTAGGTGTCCCTGGGGGTGCCCTGGGTGTCCCTGGGGGTGTCCTGGCTGTCCCCTAGGTGTCCCTGGGGGAGCCCTGGGTGTGCCTGGGGTGCCCTGGCTGTCCCCTAGGTGTCCCTGGGGGTGCCCTCCCTGTCCCTCGGGGTGCCCTGGCTGTCCCCTAGGTGTCCCTGGGGGTGCCCTGGGTGTCCCTGTGGTTCCCTGGCTGTCCCCTAGGTGTCCCTGGGGGGGCCCTGGGTGTCCCTGGGGTGCCCTGGCTGTCCCCTTGGTGTCCCTGGGGGTGCCCTGGGTGTCCCTGGGGGGGCCCTGGCTTTTCCCTAGGTGTCCCTGGGGGTACCCTGGCTGTGCCTGGGGTGCCCTCGCTATCCCTGGGGTGCCCTGGCTGTCCCCTTGGTGGCCCTGGGGGTGCCCTGGCTGTCCCTAGGGGTGCCCTGGAGGTCCCCTAGGTGTCCCTGGGGGTGCCCTGGCTGTCCCTGGGGTGCCCTGGCGGTCCCCAAGGTGTCCCTGGGGGTGCCCTGCCTGTCCTCTCGGTGTCCCTGGGGGTGCCCTGGCTGTGCCCTCTGTGTCCCTGGGGGTGCCCTGGCTGTCCCAAGGGTGCCCTGGCTGTCCCCTAGGTGTCCCTGGGTGTGCCCGGGGTGTCCCTGGGGGTGCACAGGGTGTCCCTGGGGTTCCCTGGCTGTCCCCTAGGTGTCCCTTTGGGGGCCCTGGCTGTCCGCTAGGTGTCCCTGGGGGTGCCATGGCTGTCCCTAGGGTGCCCTGGGGGCGCCCAAGGTGTCCCTGGGGGTGCCCTGGCTGTCCCTGGGGGTGCCCTGGCTGTCCCGTAGGTGTCCCTGGGTGTGCCCTGGGTGTCCCTGGGGTGCCCTGGCTGTCCCCTAGGTGTCCCTGGGGGTGTCCTGGCTGTCCCCTTGGTGTCCCTGGGGTGCCCTGGCTGTCCCCTAGGTGTCCCTGGGGGTGCCCTGGCTGTCCCCTAGGTGTCCCTGGGGGAGCCCTGGCTGTCTCCTGGGTGTCCCTGGGGTTGCCCTGGGTGTCCCTGGGGTGCCCTGGCTGTCCCCTAGGTGTCCCTGGGGGTCCCCTTGGTGTCCCTGGGGGTGCCCAGGGTGTCCCTTAGGTGTCTCTGGGGTTCCCTGGCTGTCCCCTGGCTTTCCCTGGGGGTGCCCTGAGTGTCCCTGGGCTGTCCTGGCTGTCCCCTAGGTGTCCCTGGGGGGGCCCTGGCAGTCCCCGTGGTGTCCCTGGGGGTGCCCTGGGTGTCCCTGGGGGTGCAAAGGGTGTCATAGGGTTCCCTGGCTGTCCCGTACGTGTCCCTGGGGGTGCCCTGGAGGTCCCCTAGGTGTCCCTGGGGGTGCCCTCGCTATCCCTGGGGTGCCCTGCCTGTCCCCTAGGTGTCGCTGGGGGTCCCCTTGGTGTCCCTGGGGGTGCCCAGGGTGTCCCTTAGGTGTCCCTGGGGGTGCCCTTGCTTTCCCCTAGCTTTCCCTGGGGGTGCCCTGGCTGTCCCTGGGGTGCTCTGGATGTCACCTTGGTGTCCCTGGGGGTGCCCTGGCTGTCCCTAGGGTGCCCTGGCTGTCCCCTAGGTGTCCCTGGCTGTTCCCTCGGTGTCCCTGGGGGTTGCCTGCCTGTCCCCTAGGTGTCCTGGGGGTGCCCTGGCTGTCCCTAGGGTGCCCTGGCTGTCCCCTAGGAGTCCCTGGGGGGGCCCTGGGTGTCTCTTGGGGTGCCCAGGGTGTCCCTGGGGTTCCCTGGCTGTCCCGTAGGTGTCCCTGGGGGTGCCCTGGATGTCCCTGCAGGTGCAGAGGGTGTCACTGGGGTTCCCTGGCTGTCCCGCACCTGTCCCTATGGTTCCCTGGAGGTCCCCTAGGCGGCCCTGGGGGTGCCCTGGGTGTCCCTGGAGTGCCCTGGCTGTCCCCTACATGTCCCTGGGGGTGCCCTGGCCGTCCCCTAGGTGTCCCTGGGGGTGCCCTGGGTGTCCCTGGGGGTGCCCTGGCTGTCTCCTAGGTGTCCCTGGGGGTGCCCTGGGTGTCCCTGGGGGTGCCCTGGCCGTCCCCTAGGTGTCCCTGGGGGTGCCCTGGGTGTCCCTGGGGGTGTCCTGCCTTCCCCTCGGTGTCCCTAGGGGTGCCCTGCCTGTCTCCTAGGTGTCCCTGGGGGTGCCTTGCGTGTCCCTGGGGTGCCCTGGCTGTCCCCAAGGTGTCCCTGTGGGTGCCCAGAGTGTCCCTGGGAGTGCCCTGGCTGTCCCCTAGGGGTCTCTGGGGGTGCCCTGGCTGTCCCGTCTGTGTCTCTGGGGGTGCCCTGCCTGTCACCTAGGTGTCCCTGGGGGTGCCCTGGGTGTCCCTGGGGTGCCCTGGCTGTCCCCTTGGTGTCCCCGGTGGTGCCCTGTGGGTCCCTGGGGTGCCCTGGGGGTGCTCTGGTGTCCCTGGGGGTGCCCTGGCTGTCCCCTAGGTGTCCCTGGGGGTGCCCTGGCTGTCCCTGGAGTGCCCTGGCTGTCCCCTAGGTGTCCCTGGGGGGGCCCTGGCTGTCCCCTAGGTGTCCCTGGGGGTGCCCTTCCTGTCCTCTAGGTGTCCCTGGGGGTTCCCTGGCTGTCCCTCGGGTTCCCTGGCTGTCCCCTAGGTGTCCCTGGGGGTGCCCAGGCTGTCCCTGTGGTTCCCTAGGTGTCCCCTAGGTGTCCCTGGGGGGGCCCTGGGTGTCCCTCGGGGTGCACAGGGTGTCACTGGGGTTCCCTGGCTGTCCCGTACGTGTCCCTGGGGTTCCCTGGAGGTCCGCTAGGTTTCCCTGGGGGTGCCGGGAGTGTCCCTGGGCTGATCTGGCTGTCCCCTATGTGTCCCTGGGGGTCCCCTTGGTGTCCCTGGGGGTGCCCAGGGTGTCCCTTAGGTGTCCCTGGGGGTGCCCTTGCTGTCCCCTTGGTGTCCCTGGTGGTGCTCTGGCTGTGCCCTCGGTGTCCCTGGGGGTGCCCTGGCTGTCCCTAGGGTGCACTGTCTGTGCCCTTGGTGTCCCTGGGGGTGCCCTGGCTGTCCCTAGGGTGCCCTGGCTGTCCCCTAGGTGTCCCTGGGGGTGCCCTGGTGTCCCTCGGGGTGCCCTGGCTGTCCCCTAGGTGTCCCTGCGGGTGCCCTGGCTGTCCCCTAGGTGTCCCTGGGGGGGCCCTGGCTGTCCCAGGGGTGCCCTGGCTGTCCCCTAGGTGTCCCTGGGGGTGCCCTGGGTGTCCCTGGGGGTGCCCTGGCCGTACCCTAGGTGTCCCTGGGGGTGCCCTGGGTGTCCCTGGAGTGCCCTGGCTGTCCCCGAAATGTCCCTGGGGGTGCCCTGGCTGTCCCCTAGGTGTCCCTGGGGGTGCCCTGGGTGTCCCTGGGGTGCCCTGGCTGTCCCCTAGGTGTCCCTGGGGGGGCCCTGGCTGTCCCCAATGTGTCCCTGGGGGAGCCCTGGCTGTCCCTGGGGGTGCCCTGGCTGTCCCCTACGTGTCCCTGGAGCTGCCCGTGGTGTCCCTGGGGTGCCCTGGGGGTGCCCTGGCTGACCCTGGATTGCCCTTTCTGTCCCCTAGGTGTCCCTGGGGGGGGCCCTGGCTGTCCCCTAGGTGTCCCTGGGGGTGCCCTGGCTATCCCTAGGGTGCCCTGGGGGTGCCCTGGCTGTCCCTGGAGTGCCTTGGCTGTCCCCAAGGTGTCCCTGGGGTTGCCTTCCCTGTCCCCTAGGTGTTCCTGGGGTGACCTGGCTGTCCCCTCGGTGTCCCTGGGCGTGCCCTGGCTGTCCCTGGGGTGCCCTGGCTGTCCCCAAGGTGTCCCTGGGGGTGCCCTGCCTGTCCTCTCGGTGTCCCTGGGTGTGCCCTGGCTGTCCCTGGGGGTGCACAGGTTGTCCCTGGGGTTCCCTGGGGGTGCCCTGGCTGTCCCCTATGTGTCCCTGGGGGTGCTCTGGCTGTCCCCTAGGTGTCCCTGGTGGTGCCCTGGCTGTCCCCTAAGTGTCCCTGGGGGTGCCCTTCCTGTCCTCTAGGTGTCCCTGGGGGTGCTCTGGCTGTCCCCTCGGTGTCCCTGGGGGTGCCCTGCCTGTCCCCTAGGTGTCCCTGGGGGGGCCCTGGCTGTCCCCTAGGTGTCCCTGGGGGTGCCCTGCCTGTCCCCTAGGTGTCCATGGGGGTGCCCTGGGTGTCCCTGGGGTTCCATGGCTGTCCCGTACGTGTACTTGGGGTTCCCTGGAGGTCCCCTAGGTGTCCCTGGGGGTGCCATGAGTGTCCCTGGGCTGCCCTGGCTGTCCCCTTCGTGTCCCTGGGGGTGCCCTGGGTGTCCCTGGGGGTGCCCTGGCTGTCCCCTGGGTGTCCCTGGGGTGCCCTGGCTGTCCCCTAGGTGTCCCTGGGAGTGCCCTGGCTGTCCTTGGGGTGCTCGGGCTGTCCCCTTGGTGTCCCTGGGGGTGCCCTGGCTGTCCCCTAGCTGTCCCTGGGGGTGCCCTGGCTGTCCCTGGGGTGCCATGGCTGTCCTCTACGTGTCCCTGGGGGTGCTCTGGGTGTCCCCTAAGTGTCCCTGGGGGTGCCCTGGCTGTCCCCTCGGTGTCCCTGGGGGTGCCCTGCCTGTTCCCTAGGTGTCCCTGGGGGTGCCCTGGCTGTCCCTAGGGTGCCCTGGCTGTCCCCTTGGTGTCCCTGGGGGTGACCTGGGTGTCCCTGGGGTGCCCTGGCTATGCCCTAGGTGGCCCTGGGGGTACCCTGGCTGTCCCTAGGGTGCCCTGGCTTTCCCCTTGGTGTCCCTGGGGGTGCCCTGGTTGTTCCTGGGGTGCCCTAGCTATGCCCTACCTGGCCCTGGGCGTGCCCTGCCTGTCTCCTAGGTGTCCCTGGGGGTGCCCTGGCTATCCCCTCGGTGTCCCTGGGGGTGCCCTGGCTGTCCCTTAGGTGTCCCTGGGGGTGCCCTGCCTGTCCCCTAGGTGTCCCTGGGGGTGCCCTGGCTGTGCCCTCACTGTTCCTGGAGTGCCCTAGGTGTCCCTGGAAGTGCCCTGGGTGTCCCTGGGGGTGCACAGGGTGTCACTGGGGTTCCCTGGCTGTCCCGTACGTGTCCCTGGGGTTCCCTGGAGATCCCCTAGGTGGCCCTGGGGGTGCCCTGTGTGTCCCTGGGGATGCCCTGGCTGTCCGCTAGGTGTCCCTGGGGGTGCCCTGGGTGTCCCTGGGATGCCCTGGCTGTCCCCTAGGTGTCCCTGGGGGTGCCCTGGGTGTCCCTGGGGGGGCCCTGGCTGTCCCCTAGGGGTCTCTGGGGGTGCCCTGCCTGTCCCCTAGGTGTCCCTGGGGGTGCCCTGGCTGTGCCCTCGGTGTCCCGGAGGGTGCCCTGGCTGTCCCTAGGGTGCCCTGGCTGTGCCCTAGGTGTCCCTGGGGGTGCCCTGGCTGTCCCTAGGGTGCCCTGGCTGTCCCCTCGGTGTCCCTGGGGGTGCCCAGGGTGTCCCTGGGGATGCCTTGGAGGTCCCCTAGGTGTCCCTGGGGTGCCCTGGCTGTCCCCTCGGTGTCCCTGGGGGTTCCCAGGGTGTCCCCCGGGGTGCCCAGGGTGTCCCTGGGGGTGCCCTTGCGGTCCCGTAGGTGTCCCTGAGAGTGCCTTAGGTGCCCCTGGGGGTGCCCTGGCTGTCCTTGGGGTGCTCTGGCTGTCCCCTTGGTGTCCCTGGGGGTGCCCTGGCTGTCCCCTAGCTGTCCCTGGGGGTGCCCTGGCTGTCCCTGGGGTGCCATGGCTGTCCTCTACGTGTCCCTGGGGGTGCCCTGGCTGTCCCCTCGGTGTGCCTGGGGGTGACCTGGCTGTCCCCTAGGTGTCCCTGGGGGTGCCCTGGCTGTCCTCAGGGTGCCCTGGCTGTGCCCTCGGTGTCTCTGGGGGTGACCTGGCTGTCCCTAGGGTGCCCTGGCTGTGCCCTAGGTGTCCCTGGGGGTGCTCTGCGTGTCCCCTAGGTGTCCTTGGGGGTAACCTGGCTGTCCCTAGGGTGCCCTGGCTGTGCCCTCAGTGTCTCTGGGGGTGCCCTGCCTGTCCCCTCGGTGTCCCTGGGGGTGCCCTGGCTGTCCCTAGGGTGCCCTGGCTGTCCCCTAGGTGTCCCTGGGGGTGCCCTGGTGTCCCTCGGGGTGCCCTGGCTGTTCCCTAGGTGTCCCTGGGGGTGCCCAGGGTGTTTCTGGGGTGCCCTGGCTGTCCCCTACGTGTCCTTGGGGGTGCCCAGGGCGTCCCTGGGGGTGCCCTTGCTGTCCCGTAGGTGTCTCTGGGGGTGCCCTGGGTGTCCCTGGGGTGCCCCTGCTGTCCCCTACGTGTCCCTGGGGGTGCCCTGGCTGTCCCCTTGGTGTCCCTGGGGTGTCCTGGCTGTCCCCTAGGTGTCCCTGGGGGTGCCCTCCTGTCCTTTGGGTGCTCTCTGTCCCCTTGGTGTCCCTGGGGGTGCCCTGGGTGTCCCTGGGGTGCCCTGGGGGTGCCCTGGCTGTCCCCTAGGTGTCCCTGGGGGTGCTCTGGCTGTCCCCTAGGTGTCCCTGGTGGTGCCCTGGCTGTCCCCTAGGTGTCCCTGGGGGTGCCCTTCCTGTCCTCTAGGTGTCCCTGGGGGTGCCCTGGCTGTCCCCTCGGTGTCCCTGGGGGTGCCCTGCCTGTCCCTTAGGTGTCCCTGGGGGTGCCCTTGCTGTCCCCTAGGTGTCCCTGGGGGTGCCTTGGGTGTCTCTGGGGTGCCCTGGCTGTCCGCTTGGTGTCCCTGGGGGTGCCCTGGGTGTCCCTGGGGTGCCCTGGCTGTCCCCAAGGTGTCCCTGTGGGTGCCCAGAGTGTCCCTGCGAGTTCCCTGGCTGTCCCCTAAATGTCCCTGGGGATGCCCTGGGTGTCCCTGGAGTGCCCTGGCTGTCTTCTAAATGTCCCTGGAAGTGCCCTGGCTGTCCCCTAGGTGTCCCTGGGGGTGCCCTGCCTGTCCCCTAGGTGTCCATGGGGGTGCCCTGGGTGTCCCTGGGGTTCCCTGGCTGTCCCGTAGGTGTCCCTTGGGGGGCCGTGGGTGTCCCTGGGGGTGCCCAGGGTGTCCCTGGGGTTCCCTGGCTGTCCCATAGGTGTCCCTGGGGGTGCCCTGGATGTCCCTGGGGATGTCCTGGGTGTCCCTGGGGTGCCCTGGCTGTCCCCTAAATGTCCCTGGGGGTGCCCTGGCTGTCCCCTAGGTGTCCCTGGGGGTGTCCTGCCTTTCCCTCGGTGTCCCTGGGGGTGCCCTGGCTGTCCCCTAGGTGTCTCTGGGGGTGCCCTGGGTGTCCCTGGAGTGCCCTGGCTGTTCCCTAGTTGTCCCTGGGGGGGCCCTGGCTGTCCCCTAGGTGTCCCTGGGAGTGCCCTGCCTGTCCCCTAGGTGTCCCTGGGAGTGCCCTGGCTGTCCTCTAGGTGTCCCTGGGGGTGCCCTGGGTGTCCCTGGGGATGCCCTGGCTGTGCCCTAGGTGTCCCTGGGGGTGCCCTGGCTGTCCCTAGGGTGCCCTGTCTGTGCCCTTGGTGTCCCTGGGGGGGCCCTGGGTGTCCCTGGGGGTGCCTTGGATGTCCCTGGGGTTGCACAGGGTGTCACTGGGGTTCCCTGACTGTCCCGTACCTGTCCCTAGGGTTCCCTAGAGGTCCCCTGAGCGGCCCTGGGGGTGCCCTGGGTGTCCCTGGAGTGCCCTGGCTGTCCCCTACAAGTCCCTAGGGGTGCCCTGGCTGTCCCCTAGGTGTCCCTGGAGGTGTCCTGCCTTCCCCTAGGTGTCCCTGGGGGTGCCCTGGCTTTCCCCTCGGTGTCCCTGGGGGTGCCCTGCCTGTCTCCTAGGTGTCCTTGGGGGTGCCCTGCCTGTTCCCTAGGTGTCCCTGGGGGTGCCCTGGGTGTCCCTGGGGTGCCCTGGCTGTCCCCTTGGTGTCCCTGGTGGTGCCCTGTGGGTCCCTGGGGTGCCCTGGGGGTGCTCTGGTGTCCCTGGGGGTGCCCTGGCTGTCCCCTAGGTGTCCCTGGGGGTGCCTTGGCTGTCCCTGGAGTGCCCTGGCTGTCCCCTAGTTGTCCCTGGGGTTGCCCTGCCTGTCCCCTAGGTGTCGTTGGGGGTGCCCTGGGTGTCCCTGGGCGTGCCCTGCCTGTCCCCTAGGTGTCCCTGGGGGTGCCCTGGGTGTCCCTGGGGTGCCCTGGCTGTCACCTTCGTGTCCCTGGGGGTGCTCTGGGTGTCCCTGGGGTGCCCTGGCTGTCCCCAAGGTGTCCCTGTGGGTGCCCAGAGTATCCCTGGGAGTACCCTGGCTGTCCCCTAGGGGTCTCTGGGGGTGCCCTGGGTGTCCCTGGGGGTGCACAGGGTGTCACTGGGATTCCCTGGCTGTCCCGTAGGTGTCCCTGGGGGTGCCCTGGGTGTCCCTGGGGGTGCACAGGGTGTCACTGGGGTTCCCTGGCTGTCCAGTAGGTGTCCCTGGGGGTGCCCTGGGTGTCCCTGGGGGTGCACAGGGTGTCCCTGGGGGTGCCCTGGCTGTCCCCTAGGTGTCCCTGGGGGTGCCCTGGCTGTCCCCTAGGTGTCCCTGGGGGTGTCCTGCCTTGCCCTGGGTGTCCCTGGGGGGGCCCTGGCTGTTCCCTAGGTGTTCCTGGGGGTGCCCTGGCTGTCCCTGGGGTGCCCTGTCTGTCCCCAAGGTGTCCCTGGGGGTGCCCTGCCTGTCCTCTCGGTGTCCCTGGGGTTCCATGGCTGTCCCCTAGGTGTCCCTGGGTGTGCCCTGGCCGTCCCTGGGGGTGCCCTGGCTGTCCCGTAGGTGTCCCTGGGGGTGCCCTGTGTGTCCCTGGGTGTGCACAGGGTGTCACTGGGGTTCCCTGGCTGTCCCGTAGGTGTCCCTGGGAGTGCCCTGGGTGTCCCTGGGGGTGCACAGGGTGTCCCTGGGGGTGCCCTGGCTGTCCCCTAGGTGTCCCTGGGGGTGCCCTGGCTGTCCCCTAGGTGTCTCTGGGGGTGTCCTGCCTTCCCCTCGGTGTCCCTGGTGGTGCCCTGGGTGTCCCTGGGGGGGCCCTGGCTGTTCCCCAGGTGTCCCTGGGGGTGCCCTCGCTATCCCTGGGGTGCCCTGGCTGTCCCCTTGGTGGCCCTGGGGGTGCCCTGGGTGTCCCTGGGGGGGCCCTGGCTGTTCCCTAGGTGTCCCTGGGGGTGCCCTCGCTATCCCTGGGGTGCCCTGGCTGTCCCCTTGATGGCCCTGGGGGTGCCCTGGGTGTCCCTAGGGGTGCCCTGGAGGTCCCCTAGGTGTCCCTGGGGGTGCCCTGGCTGTCCCTGGGGTGCCCTGGCTGTACCCAAGGTGTCCCTGGGGGTGCCCTGCCTGTCCTCTCGGTGTCCCTGGGGGTGCCCTGGCTGTGCCCTCGGTGTCCCTGGGGGTGCCCTGGCTGTCCCTGGGGTGCCCTGTCTGTCCCCAAGGTGTCCCTGGGGGTGCCCTGCCTGTCATCTCGGTGTCCCTGGGGTTCCCTGGCTGTCCCCTAGGTGTCCCTGGGTGAGCTCTGGCCGTCCCTGGGGGTGCCCTGGCTGTCCCGTAGGTGTCCCTGGGGGTGACCTGGGTGTCCCTAGGGGTGCACAGGGTGTCACTGGGATTCCCTGGCTGTCCCATAGGTGTCCCTGGGGGTGCCCTGGGTGTCCCTGGGGGTGCACAGGGTGTCACTGGGGTTCCCTGGCTGTCCCGTAGGTGTCCCTGGGGGTGCCCTGGGTGTCCCTGGGGGTGCACAGGGTGTCCCTGGGGGTACCCTGGCTGTCCCCTAGGTGTCCCTGGGGGTGCCCTGGCTGTCCCCTAGGTGTCCCTGGGGGTGTTCTGCCTTCCCCTCGGTGTCCCTGGGGGTGCCCAGAGTGTCCCTGGGAGTGCCCTGGCTGTCCCCTAGGGGTCTCTGGGGGTGCCCTGGCTGTCCCGTCAGTGTCCCTGGGGGTGCCCTGCCTGTCCCCTTGGTGTCCCTGGTGGTGCCCTGTTGGTCCCTGGGGTGCCCTGGGGGTGCTCTGGTGTCTCTGGGGGTGCCCTGGCTGTCCCCTAGGTGTCCCTGGGGTTGCCCTGCCTGTCCCCTAGGTGTCGTTGGGGGTGCCCTGGGTGTCCCTGGGGGTGCCCTGCCTGTCCCCTGGCTGTCCCTGGGGGTGCCCTGGGTGTCCCTGGGGGTGCCCTGCCTGTCCATTAGGTGTCCCTGGGGGTGCCCTGGGTGTCCTTGGGGGTGCCTTGGCTGTCCCTGGAGTGCCCTGGCTGTCCCCTAGGTGTCCCTGGGGTTGCCCTGCCTGTCCCCTAGGTGTCGTTGAGGGTGCCCTGGGTGTCCCTGGGGGTGCCCTGCCTGTCCCCTAGGTGTCCCTGGGGGTGCCCTGGGTGTCACTGGGGTGCCCTGGCTGTCCCCTTCGTGTCCCTGGGGGTGCCCTGGGTGTCCCTGGGGTGCCCTGGCTGTCCCCAAGGTGTCCCTGTGGGTGCCCAGAGTATCCCTGGGAGTACCCTGGCTGTCCCCTAGGGGTCTCTGAGGGGTGCCCTGGGTGTCCCTGGGGGTGCACAGGGTGTCACTGGGATTCCCTGGCTGTCCCGTAGGTGTCCCTGGGGGTGCCCTGGGTGTCCCTGGGGGTGCACAGGGTGTCACTGGGGTTCCCTGGCTGTCCCGTAGGTGTCCCTGGGGGTGCCCTGGCTGTCCCTGGGGGTGCACAGGGTGTCCCTGGCGGTGCCCTGGCTGTCCCCTAGGTGTCCCTGGGGGTGCCCTGGCTGTCCCCTAGGTGTCCCTGGGGGTGTCCTGCCTTCCCCTCGGTGTCCCTGGGGGTGCCCTGGGTGCCCCTGGGGGGGCCCTGGCTGTTCCCTAGGTGTCCCTGGGGGTGCCCTGGGTGTCCCTGGGGGTGCACAGGGTGTCCCTGGAGTGCCCTGGCTGTCCCCTCGGTGTCCCTGGGGGTGCCCTGACTGGCCCTGAGGTGCCCAGGGGGTGCCCTGGCTGTCCCCAAGGTGTCCCTGGGGTTGCCTTCCCTGTCCCCTAGGTGTCCCTGGGGTGCCCTGGCTGTCCCCTCGGTGTCCCTGGGGGTGCCAAGTGTGTCCCTGGGAGTGCCCTGGCTGTCCCCTAGGTGTCCCTGGGGGTGCCCTGGGTGTCACAGGGGTGCCCTGGCTGTCCCCTAGGTGTCCCTGGGGGTGCCCTGGCTGTCACCTTCGTGTCCCTGGGGGTGCCCTGGGTGTCCCTGGGGTGCCCTGGCTGTCCCCAAGGTGTCCCTGTGGGTGCCCAGAGTATCCCTGGGAGTACCCTGGCTGTCCCCTAGGGGTCTCTGGGGGTGCCCTGGGTGTCCCTTGGGGTGCACAGGGTGTCACTGGGATTCCCTGGCTGTCCCGTAGGTGTCCCTGGGGGTGCCCTGGGTGTCCCTGGGGGTGCACAGGGTGTCACTGGGGTTCCCTGGCTGTCCAGTAGGTGTCCCTGGGGGTGCCCTGGGTGTCCCTGGGGGTGCCCAGGGTGTTTCTGGGGGTGCCCTGGCTGTCCCCTAGGTGTCCCTGGGGGTGCCCTGGCTGTCCCCTAGGTGTCCCTGGGGGTGTCCTGCCTTGCCCTGGGTGTCCCTGGGGGGGCCCTGGCTGTTCCCTAGGTGTTCCTGGGGGTGCCCTGGCTGTCCCTGGGGTGCCCTGTCTGTCCCCAAGGTGTCCCTGGGGGTGCCCTGCCTGTCCTCTCGGTGTCCCTGGGGTTCCATGGCTGTCCCGCAGGTGTCCCTGGGTGTGCCCTGGCCGTCCCTGGGGGTGCCCTGGCTGTCCCGTAGGTGTCCCTGGGGGTGCCCTGTGTGTCCCTGGGTGTGCACAGGGTGTCACTGGGGTTCCCTGGCTGTCCCGTAGGTGTCCCTGGGAGTGCCCTGGGTGTCCCTGGGGGTGCACAGGGTGTCCCTGGGGGTGCCCTGGCTGTCCCCTAGGTGTCCCTGGGGGTGCCCTGGCTGTCCCCTAGGTGTCTCTGGGGGTGTCCTGCCTTCCCCTCGGTGTCCCTGGGGGTGCCCTGGGTGTCCCTGGGGGGGCCCTGGCTGTTCCCTAGGTGTCCCTGGGGGTGCCCTCGCTATCCCTGGGGTGCCCTGGCTGTCCCCTTGGTGGCCCTGGGGGTGCCCTGGGTGTCCCTAGGGGTGCCCTGGAGGTCCCCTAGGTGTCCCTGGGGGTGCCCTGGCTGTCCCTGGGGTGCCCTGGCTGTACCCAAGGTGTCCCTGGGGGTGCCCTGCCTGTCCTCTCGGTGTCCCTGGGGGTGCCCTGGCTGTGCCCTCGGTGTCCCTGGGGGTGCCCTGGCTGTCCCTGGGGTGCCCTGTCTGTCCCCAAGGTGTCCCTGGGGGTGCCCTGCCTGTCATCTCGGTGTCCCTGGGGTTCCCTGGCTGTCCCCTAGGTGTCCCTGGGTGAGCTCTGGCCGTCCCTGGGGGTGCCCTGGCTGTCCCGTAGGTGTCCCTGGGGGTGACCTGGGTGTCCCTAGGGGTGCACAGGGTGTCACTGGGATTCCCTGGCTGTCCCATAGGTGTCCCTGGGGGTGCCCTGGGTGTCCCTGGGGGTGCACAGGGTGTCACTGGGGTTCCCTGGCTGTCCCGTAGGTGTCCCTGGGGGTGCCCTGGGTGTGCCTGGGGGTGCACAGGGTGTCCCTGGGGGTGCCCTGGCTGTCCCCTAGGTGTCCCTGGGGGTGCCCTGGCTGTCCCCTAGGTGTCCCTGGGGGTGTTCTGCCTTCCCCTCGGTGTCCCTGGGGGTGCCCAGAGTGTCCCTGGGAGTGCCCTGGCTGTCCCCTAGGGGTCTCTGGGGGTGCCCTGGCTGTCCCGTCAGTGTCCCTGGGGGTGCCCTGCCTGTCCCCTAGGTGTCCCTGGGGGTGCCCTGGGTGTCCCTGGGGTGCCCTGGCTGTCCCCTTGGTGTCACTGGTGGTGCCCTGTTGGTCCCTGGGGTGCCCTGGGGGTGCTCTGGTGTCTCTGGGGGTGCCCTGGCTGTCCCCTAGGTGTCCCTGGGGTTGCCCTGCCTGTCCCCTAGGTGTCGTTGGGGGTGCCCTGGGTGTCCCTGGGGGTGCCCTGCCTGTCCCCTGGCTGTCCTTGGGGGTGCCCTGGGTGTCCCTGGGGGTGCCCTGCCTGTCCCCTAGGTGTCCCTGGGGGTGCCCTGGGTGTCCCTGGGGGTGCCTTGGCTGTCCCTAGAGTGCCCTGGCTGTCCCCTAGGTGTCCCTGGGGTTGCCCTGCCTGTCCCCTAGGTGTCGTTGGGGGTGCCCTGGGTGTCCCTGGGGGTGCCCTGCCTGTCCCCTAGGTGTCCCTGGGGGTGCCCTGGGTGTCACTGGGGTGCCCTGGCTGTCCCCTTCGTGTCCCTGGGGGTGCCCTGGGTGTCCCTGGGGTGCCCTGGCTGTCCCCAAGGTGTCCCTGTGGGTGCCCAGAGTATCCCTGGGAGTACCCTGGCTGTCCCCTAGGGGTCTCTGAGGGGTGCCCTGGGTGTCCCTGGGGGTGCACAGGGTGTCACTGGGATTCCCTGGCTGTCCCGTAGGTGTCCCTGGGGGTGCCCTGGGTGTCCCTGGGGGTGCACAGGGTGTCACTGGGGTTCCCTGGCTGTCCCGTAGGTGTCCCTGGGGGTGCCCTGGCTGTCCCTGGGGGTGCACAGGGTTTCCCTGGCGGTGCCCTGGCTGTCCCCTAGGTGTCCCTGGGGGTGCCCTGGCTGTCCCCTAGGTGTCCCTGGGGGTGTCCTGCCTTCCCCTCGGTGTCCCTGGGGGTGCCCTGGGTGCCCCTGGGGGGGCCCTGGCTGTTCCCTAGGTGTCCCTGGGGGTGCCCTCGCTATCCCTGGGGTGCCCTGGCTGTCCCCTTGGTGGCCCTGGGGGTGCCCTGGGTGTCCCTAGGGGTGCCCTGGAGTTCCCCTAGGTGTCCCTGGGGGTGCCCTGGCTGTCCCTTGGGTGCCCTGGCTGTCCCCAAGGTGTCCCTGGGGGTGCCCTGCCTGTCCTCTCGGTGTCCCTGGGGTTCCATGGCTGTCCCCTAGGTGTCCCTGGGTGTGCCCTGGCCGTCCCTGGGGGTGCCCTGGCTGTCCCGTAGGTGCCCCTGGGGGTGCCCTGGGTGTCCCTGGGGGTGCACAGGGTGTCCCTGGAGTGCCCTGGCTGTCCCCTCGGTGTCCCTGGGGGTGCCCTGACTGGCCCTGAGGTGCCCAGGGGGTGCCCTGGCTGTCCCCAAGGTGTCCCTGGGGTTGCCTTCCCTGTCCCCTAGGTGTCCCTGGGGTGCCCTGGCTGTCCCCTCGGTGTCCCTGGGGGTGCCAAGTGTGTCCCTGGGAGTGCCCTGGCTGTCCCCTAGGTGTCCCTGGGGGTGCCCTGGGTGTCACTGGGGTGCCCTGGCTGTCCCCTAGGTGTCCCTGCGGGTGCCCTGGCTGTCCCCTTCGTGTCTTGGGGGTGCCCTGGCTGTCCCTAGGGTGCCCTGGCTGTCCCCTACGTGTCCCTGGGGGTGGCCAGGGTGTCCCTGGGGGTGCCCTTGCTTTCCCGTAGGTGTCCCTGGGGGTGCCCTGGATGTCCCTGTGGTGCCCTGGCTGTCCCCTAGGTGTCCCTGGGGGTGCCCTTCCTGTCCCCTAGGTGTCCCAGGGGGTGCCCTGGGTGTCCCTTGGGTGCCCTGGCTGTCCCCTAGGTGTCCCTTCGGGTGCCCTGGCTGTCCCCTTGGTGTCCCTGGGGTGCCCTGGCTGTCCCCTTGGTGTCCCTGGGGGTGCCCTGGGTGTCCCTGGGGCACCCTGGGGGTGCCCTGCCTGTCCTCTAGGTGTTCCTTGGGGTGCCCTGGCAGTCCCCTCGGTGTCCCTGGGGGTGCCCTGCCTGTCCCCTAGGTGTCCCTGGGGGGGCCCTGGCTATCCCCTAGGTGTCGTTGGGGGTGCCCTGGGTGTTCCTGGAGTGCCCTGGCTGTCCCCTAAATGTCCCTGGGGGTGCCCTGGCTCTCCCCTAGGTGTCCATGGGGGTGTCCTGCCTTCCCCTAGGTGTCCCTGGGGGTGCCCTGGCTTTCCCCTCGGTGTCCCGAGGGGTGCCCTGGCTGTCCCCTAGGTGTCCCTGGGGGTGCCCTAGGTGTCCCTGGGGTGCCCTGGCTGTCCCCTAGGTGTCACTGGGGTGCCCTGCCTGTCCCCTAGGTGTCGTTGGGGGTGCCCTGGGTGTCCCTGGGGGTGCCCTGGCTATCTCCTTGGTGTCCCTGGGGGTGCCCTGGGTGTCCCTGGGGTGCCCTGGCTGTCCCCTTGGTGTCCCTGGGGGTGCCCTGGCTGTCCCTGGGGTTCCCTGGCTGTCCCCTAGGTGTCCCTGGGGGTGCCCTGGGTGTCCCTGGAGTGCCCTGGCTGTCCCCTAAATGTCCCTGGGGGTGCCCTGGCTGTCCCCTAGGTGTCCCTGGGGGTGCCCAGAGTGTCCCTGCGAGTGCCCTGGCTGTCCCCTAAGGGTCTCTGGGGGTGCCCTGGCTGTCCCGTCAGTGTCCTAGGGGGTTCCCTGCCTGTCCCCTAGGTGTCCCTGGGGATGCCCTGCCTGTCCCCTAGGTGTCGTTGGGGGTGCCCTGGGTGTACCTGGGGATGCCCTGCCTGTCCCCTAGATATCCCTGGGGGTGCCCTGTGGGTCCCTGGGGCGCCCTGGGGGTGCCCTGGTGTCCCTGGAGGTGCCCTGGCTGTCCCCTAGGTGTCCCTGGGGCTGACCTGGTGTCCCTCGGGGTGCCCGTGCTGTCCCCGAGGTGTCCCTGGGGGTGCCCTGGGTGTCCCTGGGGTGCCCTGGCTGTCCCCTACGTGTCCCTGGGGGTGCCCAGGTTGTCCCTGGGGGTGCCCTTGCTGTCCCGTAGGTGTCCCTGGGGGTGTCCTGGGTGTCCCTGGAGTGCCCTGGCTGTCCCCTAAATGTCCCTTGGGGTGCCCTGGCTGTCCCCTAGGTGTCCCTGGGGGTTTCCTGCCTTCCCCTAGGTGTCCCTGTGTGTGCCCTGGCTTTCCCCTCGGTGTCCCTGGAGGTGCCCTGCCTGTGCCCTCGGTGTCCCTGGGGGTGCCCTGCCTGTCCCCTAGGTGTCGTTGGGGGTGCCCTGGGTGTCCCTGGGGG
>NW_027095108.1:0-34591 GCF_029207755.1 Chamaea fasciata | reverse complement strand
AAAGCCAGGGCACCCCCAGGGACACCTAGGGGACAGCCAGGGTACCCCAGGGACACCCAGGGCACCCCCAGGGACACCTACGGGACAGCAAGGGCACCCCCAGGGACACCCTGGGCACCCCCAGGGACACCTAGGGGACCTTCAGGGAACCCCAGGGACACGTACGGGTCAGCCAGGGAACCCCAGGGACACCCAGGGCACCCCCAGGGACACCTAGGGGACAGGCAGGGCACCCCCAGGGACACCTAGGGGACAGCCAGGGCACCCCAAGGACACTCAGGGCACCCCCAGGGACACTTAGGGGACAGCCAGGGCACCCCCAGGGACACCTAGGGAACAGCCAGGGCACCCCAGGCACACCCAGGGCACCCCCACGGACACCTAGGAGACAGCCAGGGCACCCCAGGGACACCTAGATGACAGGGAAGGCAACCCCAGGGACACCTTGGGGACAGCCAGGGCACCCCCTTGGCACCCCAAGGACACTCAGGGCACCCCCAGGGACACCGAGGGGACAGCCAGGGCACTCCAGGGACAGCCAGGGCACCCCCAGGGCACCCTAGGGACAGCCAGGGCACCCCCAGGGACACCTAGGGGACAGCCAGGGGACCACCCAGGGACACCTAGGGGACAGCCAGGGCACTCCAGGGTCAGCCAGGGCACCTCCAGGGCACCCCAGGGACACCCAGGGCAGCTCCAGGGACACGTAGGGGACAGCCAGGACACCCCCAGGGACACCTAGGGGACAGCCAGGGCCCCCTCAGGGACACCTAGGGGACAGCCAGGGAACCCCAGGGACACCCTGTGCACCCCCAGGGACAGCCAGGGCACCCCCAGAGACACCGAGAGGACATGCAGGGCACCGCCAGGGACAACTTGGGGACAGCCAGGGTACCCCAGGGACAGCCAGGGCACCCCCAGGGACACCTAGGGGACCTCCAGAGCACACCCAGGGACACTCAGGGCACCCCCAGGGACACCTAGGGGACAGTCAGGGCCCCCCCAGGGACACCTAGGGGACAGCCAGGGCACCCCAAGGACACTCAGGGCACCCCCAGGGACACCTAGGAGACAGCCAGGGCACCCTAGGGACAGCCAGGGCACCCCCAGGGACACCGAGGGAACAGCCATGCCACCCTAGGGACAGCCAGGGCACCCCCAAGGACACCTAGGGGACACGCAGGGAACCCCCAGGGACACCTACGGAACAGCCAGGGCATCCCCAGGGACACCCAGGGCACCCCCAGGGACACCAAGGGCACAGCCAGAACACCCTAGGGACAGCCAGGGCACCCTCAGGGACACCCAGGGCACCCCAAGGGACACCTAGGGGATAGCCAGGGCACCCCAGGGACACCCAGGGCACCCCAAGGGCCGCCTAGGGGACAGCCAGGGCACCCCGACGGACACCTAGGGGACAGCCAGGGCACCCCCAGGGACACCTAGAGGACAGGCAGGGCACCCCCAGGGCACCCCAGGGACACCCAGGGCACCCCCAGGGACACGTAGAGGACAGCCATGGCACCCCAGGGACAGCCAGGGCACCCCCAGGGACAGCTAGGGGACAGCTAGGGCACCCCTAAGGACACCAAGGGGACAGCCCGAGCACCCCAAGGACAGCCAGGGCACCCCCAGGGACACCTAGGGGACAGCCAGGACATCCCGGGGGACAGGGAGGGCACCCAAAGGGACACCTAGGAGACAGCCAGGGCACGCCAGGGACACCCAGGGCACCCCAGGGACACCTAGAGTACAGCCAGGGCACTACAGGGACACCTAGGGCACAGCCAGGGCACCCTAGGGACAGCCAGGGCACCCTCAGGGACACCAAGGGCACAGCCAGGCCAACCCAAGGACAGCCAGGGCACCCCCAGGGACACCTAGGGGACAGCCAGGGCACCCCAGGGACGCCAAAGGGAAAGCCAGGGCACCCCCAGGGACACCTAGGGGACAGCCAGGGTACCCCAGGGACACCCAGGGCACCCCCAGGGACACCTACGGGACAGCAAGGGCACCCCCAGGGACACCCTGGGCACCCCCAGGGACACCTAGGGGACCTTCAGGGAACCCCAGGGACACGTACGGGTCAGCCAGGGAACCCCAGGGACACCCAGGGCACCCCCAGGGACACCTAGGGGACAGGCAGGGCACCCCCAGGGACACCTAGGGGACAGCCAGGGCACCCCAAGGACACTCAGGGCACCCCCAGGGACACTTAGGGGACAGCCAGGGCACCCCCAGGGACACCTAGGGAACAGCCAGGGCACCCCAGGCACACCCAGGGCACCCCCAGGGACACCTAGGAGACAGCCAGGGCACCCCAGGGACACCTAGATGACAGGGAAGGCAACCCCAGGGACACCTTGGGGACAGCCAGGGCACCCCCTGGGCACCCCAAGGACACTCAGGGCACCCCCAGGGACACCGAGGGGACAGCCAGGGCACTCCAGGGACAGCCAGGGCACCCCCAGGGCACCCTAGGGACACCCAGGGCACCCCCAGGGACACCTAGGGGACAGGCAGGGCACCCCCAGGGACACCTAGGGGACAGCCAGGGCCCCCCCAGGGACAACTAGGGGACAGCCAGGGCACTCCAGGGACAGCCAGGACACCCCCAGGGACACCGAGGGCACAGCCAGGGCACCCCCAGGGACACCGAGAGGACAGGCAGGGCACCCCCAGGGACAGCCAGGGCAGCCCAGGGACACCTAGGGGACAGGCAGGGCACCCCAGGGCAGCCCAGGGACACCCAGGGTACCCCAGGGACACGTAGGGGACCTCCCAGGCACCCCAGGGACACCCAGGGCCCCCCCAGGGACACCTAGGGGACAGCCAGGGCCCCCCCAGGGACACCTAGGGGACAGCCAGGTCTACCCAGGGACACCCAGGGCACCCCCAGGGACACCGAAAGGACAGCCAGGGCACCCTAGGGACAGCCATGGCACCCTAGGGACAGCCAGGGCACCCCCAGAGACACCGAGGGCACAGCCATGGCACCCTAGGGACAGGCAGGGCACCCCCAGGGACACTGACGGGACAGCCAGGGCACCCCCAGAGACCCCTAGGGGACAGCCAGGGACCTCCTAGGGACACTCTGGGCACCCCAAGGGACACCTTGGGGTCAGCCAGGGCACCCCAGGGACACCCAGGGCACCCCCAGGGACACGGAGAGGACAGCCAGGGCACCCCCAGGGACACCTAGGGCAAGGCAGGACACCCCCAGGGACACCTAGGGGACAGGCAGGGCACCTCCAGGGACAGCCAGGGTACCCCCAGGGACACCTAGGGACAGTCAGGGCACCCCAGGGACACCTAGGGGACAGCCAGGGCACCCTAGGGACAGCCAGGGCACCCCGAGGGACACCTAAGTGACAGCCAGGGCACCCCAGGGACATCGAGGGACAGCCAGGAACCCCCTGGGACAGCCAGCTCACCCCCACGGCCGCCTCCACCTCCAGGAGCTATCAAAACCCTCCTCAGGTTCTTTGATGCCTCAAATGGGCCGCCCAAACCTCCCGAATACCCCCCAAAGCACCCAAAGCAGCCCCCAGGACGCCCCCCAGACCCCCCACAACCCAAAAACCCCCTCCACGACAACTCAGGACCCCCAGGATCCCCCCAAATCCGCGCCCCCCTCACCCTGAGGTCCCGTTTGAGCCGCTCCACGTTGCGGACAGGCACCAGCTCATCAAGCCCCAAGCACCAACACCTGCGGGACTGGGATGGACTGAGAGCACTGGGAGGGTGACCAGAGAAACCTGGGATGGACAAAGAGTGGACTGGGATGAACTGGGATGAACGGGCAGGCGTGTGGGGGTCCATGGTGGCCACTCGATGCCTTACTGGTCTATACTGGGATGGGTCGGATGGCCCCAGGGGAGGGGGTGAGGTCACAATGGTCCAGACTGGGAGGGGAGTCACCATGGCGCCGGAGGCGGAGTCGAGGATACGAGCCAGGCAAGGACACCTAGGGGACAGCCAGGGCAACCCAGGGACACCAGGGCCCCCCCAGGGACACCTAGGGGACAGCCAGGGCACCCCCAGGGACACCCAGGGCACCCCCAGGGACACCTAGGGGACAGCCAGGGCACCCCCAGGGACACCTAGGGGAGAGGCAGGGCACCCCCAGGGACACCTAGGGGACAGCCAGGGCACCCCCAAAGGACACCTAGGGGACACGCAGGGAACCCCCAGGGACACCTAGGGGACAGCCAGGGTATCCCCAGGGACACCCAGGGCACCCCCAGGGACACCAAGGGGACAGCAAGGGCACCCAGAGGGACACCTAAGGGACACCCTGGGCACCCCCAGGGACACCAAGGGGACGCCCAGGGACACCTAGGGGACAGCCAGGGAACCCCAGGGACACCCTGGGCACCCTGAGGGACACCTAATGCACCCCCAGGGACACCTAGGGGACAGCCAGGGCCCCCCCAGGGACACCTAGGGGACAGCCAGGGCCCTCCCAAGGACACCCAGGGCACCCCCAGGGAAACCTAGGGGACAGCCAGGGCCCCCCCAGGGACACCCAGGGCACCCCCAGGGACACCTAGGGGACAGCCAGGGCCCCCCCAGGGACACCTAGGGGACAGCCAGGGAACCCCAGGGACACCCTGTGCACGCCCAGGGACACCCAGGGACACCGAGGGGACAGCCAGGGCCCCCCCAGGGACACCTAGGGGACAGGCAGGGCACCCCCAGGGACACCTAGGTGACAGCCAGAGCACCCCAAGGACAGCCTGGTCACCCCCAGGGACACCTAGGGGACAGCCAGGACACCCCAGGGACACCAAGGGGACACCCAGGGCACCCCCAGGGACACCTACGGGACAGCAAGGGCACCCCCAGGGACACCCTGGGCACCCCCAGGGACACGTAGGGGACAGCCAGGACACCCCAGGGGCACCCTGGGCAACCCCAGGGACACCTAGGAGACAGCCAGGGCACCCCCAGGGACACCAAGGGCAAAGCCAGGGCACCCTAGGGACAGCCAGGGCACCCCCAGGGACACTGACGGGACAGCCAGGGCACCCCAGGGACACCTAGGGCACAGCCAGGGCACCCCCAGGGACACCAAGGGCAAAGCCAGGGCACCCGCAGGGACATCCAGGGCCCCCCCAGTGACATCCAGGGCACCCCCAGGGACACCTAGGGGACAGCCAGGGCAGCCCAGGGACACCCAGGGCACCCCCATGGACACCTAGGGGACAGCCAGGGCACCCCCAGGAACACCAAGGGGACCCCCAGGGACACCTAGGGGACAGCCAGGGCACCTACAGGGACACCTAGGGAACAGCCAGGGGACCACAGGGACACCCAGGGCACCCCCAGGGACACCTAGGGGACAGCCAGGGCATCCCGGGGGACAGGGAGGGCACCCACAGGGACACCTAGGAGACAGCCAGGGCACGCCAGGGACACCCAGGGCACCCCAGGGACACCTAGAGTACAGCCAGGGCACTACAGGGACACCTAGGGCACAGCCAGGGCACCCTAGGGACAGCCAGGGCACCCTCAGGGACACCAAGGGCACAGCCAGGCCAACCCAAGGACAGCCAGGGCACCCCCAGGGACACCTAGGGGACAGCCAGGGTACCCCAGGGACGCCAAAGGGAAAGCCAGGGCACCCCCAGGGACACCTAGGGGACAGCCAGGGTACCCCAGGGACACCCAGGGCACCCCCAGGGACACCTACGGGACAGCAAGGGCACCCCCAGGGACACCCTGGGCACCCCCAGGGACACCTAGGGGACCTTCAGGGAACCCCAGGGACACGTACGGGTCAGCCAGGGAACCCCAGGGACACCCAGGGCACCCCCAGGGACACCTAGGGGACAGGCAGGGCACCCCCAGGGACACCTAGGGGACAGCCAGGGCACCCCAAGGACACACAGGGCACCCCCAGGGACACTTAGGGGACAGCCAGGGCACCCCCAGGGACACCTAGGGAACAGCCAGGGCACCCCAGGGACACCTAGATGACAGGGAAGGCAACCCCAGGGACACCTTGGGGACAGCCAGGGCACCCCCTGGGCACCCCAAGGACACTCAGGGCACCCCCAGGGACACCGAGGGGACAGCCAGGGCACTCCAGGGACAGCCAGGGCACCCCCAGGGCACCCTAGGGACAGCCAGGGCACCCCCAGGGACACCTAGGGGACAGCCAGGGGACCACCCAGGGACACCTAGGGGACAGCCAGGGCACTCCAGGGTCAGCCAGGGCACCTCCAGGGCACCCCAGGGACACCCAGGGCAGCTCCAGGGACACGTAGGGGACAGCCAGGACACCCCCAGGGACACCTAGGGGACAGCCAGGGCCCCCTCAGGGACACCTAGGGGACAGCCAGGGAACCCCAGGGACACCCTGTGCACCCCCAGGGACAGCCAGGGCACCCCCAGAGACACCGAGAGGACATGCAGGGCACCGCCAGGGACAACATGGGGACAGCCAGGGTACCCCAGGGACAGCCAGGGCACCCCCAGGGACACCTAGGGGACCTCCAGAGCACACCCAGGGACACTCAGGGCACCCCCAGGGACACCTAGGGGACAGTCAGGGCCCCCCCAGGGACACCTAGGGGACAGCCAGGGCACCCCAAGGACACTCAGGGCACCCCCAGGGACACCTAGGAGACAGCCAGGGCACCCTAGGGAAAGCCAGGGCACCCCCAGGGACACCGAGGGAACAGCCATGCCACCCTAGGGACAGCCAGGGCACCCCCAAGGACACCTAGGGGACACGCAGGGAACCCCCAGGGACACCTACGGAACAGCCAGGGCATCCCCAGGGACACCCAGGGCACCCCCAGGGACACCAAGGGCACAGCCAGAACACCCTAGGGACAGCCAGGGCACCCTCAGGGACACCCAGGGCACCCCAAGGGACACCTAGGGGATAGCCAGGGCACCCCAGGGACACCCAGGGCACCCCAAGGGCCGCCTAGGGGACAGCCAGGGCACCCTGACGGACACCTAGGGGACAGCCAGGGCACCCCCAGGGACACCTAGAGGACAGGCAGGGCACCCCCAGGGCACCCCAGGGACACCCAGGGCACCCCCAGGGACACGTAGAGGACAGCCATGGCACCCCAGGGACAGCCAGGGCACCCCCAGGGACAGCTAGGGGACAGCTAGGGCACCCCTAAGGACACCAAGGGGACAGCCCGAGCACCCCAAGGACAGCCAGGGCACCCCCAGGGACACCTAGGGGACAGCCAGGACATCCCGGGGGACAGGGAGGGCACCCAAAGGGACACCTAGGAGACAGCCAGGGCACGCCAGGGACACCCAGGGCACCCCAGGGACACCTAGAGTACAGCCAGGGCACTACAGGGACACCTAGGGCACAGCCAGGGCACCCTAGGGACAGCCAGGGCACCCTCAGGGACACCAAGGGCACAGCCAGGCCAACCCAAGGACAGCCAGGGCACCCCCAGGGACACCTAGGGGACAGCCAGGGCACCCCAGGGACGCCAAAGGGAAAGCCAGGGCACCCCCAGGGACACCTAGGGGACAGCCAGGGTACCCCAGGGACACCCAGGGCACCCCCAGGGACACCTACGGGACAGCAAGGGCACCCCCAGGGACACCCTGGGCACCCCCAGGGACACCTAGGGGACCTTCAGGGAACCCCAGGGACACGTACGGGTCAGCCAGGGAACCCCAGGGACACCCAGGGCACCCCCAGGGACACCTAGGGGACAGGCAGGGCACCCCCAGGGACACCTAGGGGACAGCCAGGGCACCCCAAGGACACTCAGGGCACCCCCAGGGACACTTAGGGGACAGCCAGGGCACCCCCAGGGACACCTAGGGAACAGCCAGGGCACCCCAGGCACACCCAGGGCACCCCCAGGGACACCTAGGAGACAGCCAGGGCACCCCAGGGACACCTAGATGACAGGGAAGGCAACCCCAGGGACACCTTGGGGACAGCCAGGGCACCCCCTGGGCACCCCAAGGACACTCAGGGCACCCCCAGGGACACCGAGGGGACAGCCAGGGCACTCCAGGGACAGCCAGGGCACCCCCAGGGCACCCTAGGGACAGCCAGGGCACCCCCAGGGACACCTAGGGGACAGGCAGGGCACCCCCAGGGACACCTAGGGGACAGCCAGGGCCCCCCCAGGGACAACTAGGGGACAGCCAGGGCACTCCAGGGACAGCCAGGACACCCCCAGGGACACCGAGGGCACAGCCAGGGCACCCCCAGGGACACCGAGAGGACAGGCAGGGCACCCCCAGGGACAGCCAGGGCAGCCCAGGGACACCTAGGGGACAGGCAGGGCACCCCAGGGCAGCACAGGGACACCCAGGGTACCCCAGGGACACGTAGGGGACCTCCCAGGCACCCCAGGGACACCCAGGGCCCCCCCAGGGACACCTAGGGGACAGCCAGGGCCCCCCCAGGGACACCTAGGGGACAGCCAGGTCTACCCAGGGACACCCAGGGCACCCCCAGGGACACCGAAAGGACAGCCAGGGCACCCTAGGGACAGCCATGGCACCCTAGGGACAGCCAGGGCACCCCCAGAGACACCGAGGGCACAGCCATGGCACCCTAGGGACAGGCAGGGCACCCCCAGGGACACTGACGGGACAGCCAGGGCACCCCCAGAGACCCCTAGGGGACAGCCAGGGACCTCCTAGGGACACTCTGGGCACCCCAAGGGACACCTTGGGGTCAGCCAGGGCACCCCAGGGACACCCAGGGCACCCCCAGGGACACGGAGAGGACAGCCAGGGCACCCCCAGGGACACCTAGGGCAAGGCAGGACACCCCCAGGGACACCTAGGGGACAGGCAGGGCACCTCCAGGGACAGCCAGGGTACCCCCAGGGACACCTAGGGACAGTCAGGGCACCCCAGGGACACCTAGGGGACAGCCAGGGCACCCTAGGGACAGCCAGGGCACCCCGAGGGACACCTAAGTGACAGCCAGGGCACCCCAGGGACATCGAGGGACAGCCAGGAACCCCCTGGGACAGCCAGCTCACCCCCACGGCCGCCTCCACCTCCAGGAGCTATCAAAACCCTCCTCAGGTTCTTTGATGCCTCAAATGGGCCGCCCAAACCTCCCGAATACCCCCCAAAGCACCCAAAGCAGCCCCCAGGACGCCCCCCAGACCCCCCACAACCCAAAAACCCCCTCCACGACAACTCAGGACCCCCAGGATCCCCCCAAATCCGCGCCCCCCTCACCCTGAGGTCCCGTTTGAGCCGCTCCACGTTGCGGACAGGCACCAGCTCATCAAGCCCCAAGCACCAACACCTGCGGGACTGGGATGGACTGAGAGCACTGGGAGGGTGACCAGAGAAACCTGGGATGGACAAAGAGTGGACTGGGATGAACTGGGATGAACGGGCAGGCGTGTGGGGGTCCATGGTGGCCACTCGATGCCTTACTGGTCTATACTGGGATGGGTCGGATGGCCCCAGGGGAGGGGGTGAGGCCACAATGGTCCAGACTGGGAGGGGAGTCACCATGGCGCCGGAGGCGGAGTCGAGGATACGAGCCAGGCAAGGACACCTAGGGGACAGCCAGGGCAACCCAGGGACACCAGGGCCCCCCCAGAGACACCTAGGGGACAGCCAGGGAACCCCAGGGACACCCTGTGCACCCCCAGGGACACCTAGGGGACAGCCAGGGCCCATCCCGGGACACCTAGGGGACAGCCAGGGAACCCCAGGGACACCCTGTGCACGCCCAGGGACACCCAGGGCACACCCAGGGACACCTAGGGGACAGCCAGGGCACCCTAGGGACAGACAGGGCACCCCCAGGGACACCAAGGGCACAGCCAGGGCACCCCCAGGGACACAGAGAGGACAGGCAGGGCACCCCCAGGGACACCTTGGGGACAGCCAGGGCACCCCAGGGACAGCCAGGGCACCCCCAAGGACACCTAGGGGACCTCCAGGGCACCCCCAGGGACACCCAGGGCACCCCCAGGGCCACCTAGGGGACAGCCAGGGCACCCCAGGGACAGCGAGGGCACCCCCAGGGACACCCAGGGCACCCCCAGGGACACCTAGGGGACAGCCAGGGCACCCCCAGGGACACCCAGGGCACCCCCAGGGACACCTAGGGGACAGCCAGGGCACCCCCAGGGACACCTAGGGGAGAGGCAGGGCACCCCCAGGGACACCTAGGGGACAGCCAGGGCACCCCCAAGGACACCTAGGGGACACGCAGGGAACCCCCAGGGACACCTAGGGGACAGCCAGGGTATCCCCAGGGACACCCAGGGCACCCCCAGGGACACCAAGGGGACAGCAAGGGCACCCAGAGGGACACCTAAGGGACACCCTGGGCACCCCCAGGACACCAAGGGGACGCCCAGGGACACCTAGGGGACAGCCAGGGAACCCCAGGGACACCCTGGGCACCCTGAGGGACACCTAATGCACCCCCAGGGACACCTAGGGGACAGCCAGGGCCCCCCCCAGGGACACCTAGGGGACAGCCAGGGCCCTCCCAAGGACACCCAGGGCACCCCCAGGGAAACCTAGGGGACAGCCAGGGCCCCCCCAGGGACACCCAGGGCACCCCCAGGGACACCTAGGGGACAGCCAGGGCCCCCCCAGGGACACCTAGGGGACAGCCAGGGAACCCCAGGGACACCCTGTGCACGCCCAGGGACACCCAGGGACACACGAGGGGACAGCCAGGGCACCCCCAGGGACACCTAGGGGACAGGCAGGGCACCCCCAGGGACACCTAGGGGACAGCCAGAGCACCCCAAGGACAGCCTGGTCACCCCCAGGGACACCTAGGGGACAGCCAGGACACCCCAGGGACACCAAGGGGACACCCAGGGCACCCCCAGGGACACCTACGGGACAGCAAGGGCACCCCCAGGGACACCCTGGGCACCCCCAGGGACACGTAGGGGACAGCCAGGACACCCAGGGGCGCCCTGGGCAACCCCAGGGACACCTAGGAGACAGCCAGGGCACCCCCAGGGACACCAAGGGCAAAGCCAGGGCACCCTAGGGACAGCCAGGGCACCCCCAGGGACACTGACGGGACAGCCAGGGCACCCCAGGGACACTAGGGCACAGCCAGGGCACCCCCAGGGACACCAAGGGCAAAGCCAGGGCACCCCCAGGGACAGCCAGGGCCCCCCCAGTGACATCCAGGGCACCCCCAGGGACACCTAGGGGACAGCCAGGGCAGCCCAGGGACACCCAGGGCACCCCCATGGACACCTAGGGGACAGCCAGGGCACCCCCAGGGGACACCAAGGGGACCCCCAGGGACACCTAGGGGACAGCCAGGGCACCTACAGGGACACCTAGGGAACAGCCAGGGGACCACAGGGACACCCAGGGCACCCCCAGGGACACCTAGGGGACAGCCAGGGCATCCCGGGGGACAGGGAGGGCACCCACAGGGACACCTAGGGGACAGCCAGGGCCCCCTCAGGGACACCTAGGGGACAGCCAGGGAACCCCAGGGACACCCTGTGCACCCCCAGGGACAGCCAGGGCACCCCCAGAGACACCGAGAGGACATGCAGGGCACCGCCAGGGACAACTTGGGGACAGCCAGGGTACCCCAGGGACAGCCAGGGCACCCCCAGGGACACCTAGGGGACCTCCAGAGCACACCCAGGGACACTCAGGGCACCCCCAGGGACACCTAGGGGACAGTTAGGGCCTTCCCAGGGACACCTAGGGGACAGCCAGGGCACCCCAAGGACACTCAGGGCACCCCCAGGGACACCTAGGAGACAGCCAGGCACCCTAGGGACAGCAAGGGCACCCCCAGGGACACCGAGGGAACAGCCATGCCACCTAGGGACAGCCAGGGCACCCCCAGGGACAGCTAGGGGACAGCTAGGGCACCCCCAGGGACACCAAGGGAGGACAGCCCGAGCACCCCAAGGACAGCCAGGGCACCCCCAGGGACACCTAGGGGACAGCCAGGACATCCCGGGGGACAGGGAGGGCACCCAAAGGGACACCTAGGAGACAGCCAGGGCACGCAGGGACACCCAGGGCACCCCAGGGACACCTAGAGTACAGCAGGGCACTACAGGGACACCTAGGGCACAGCCAGGGCACCCTAGGGACAGCCAGGGCACCCCTCAGGGACACCAAGGGCACAGCCAGGCCAACCCAAGGACAGCCAGGGCACCCCCAGGGACACCTAGGGGACAGCCAGGGCACCCCAGGGACGCCAAAGGGAAAGCCAGGGCACCCCCAGGGACACCTAGGGGACAGCCAGGGTACCCCAGGGACACCCAGGGCACCCCCAGGGACACCTACGGGACAGCAAGGGCACCCTCAGGGACACCCTGGGCACCCCCAGGGACACCTAGGGGACCTTCAGGGAACCCCAGGGACACGTACGGGTCAGCCAGGGAACCCCAGGGACACCCAGGGCACCCCCAGGGACACTTAGGGGACAGCCAGGGCACCCCCAGGGACACCTAGGGAATAGCCAGGGCACCCCAGGCACACACAGGGCACCCCCAGGGACACCTAGGAGACAGCCAGGGCACCCCAGGGACACCTAGATGACAGGGAAGGCAACCCCAGGGACACCTTGGGGACAGCCAGGGCACCCCCTGGGCACCCCAAGGACACTCAGGGCACCCCCAGGGACACTGAGGGGACAGCCAGGGCACTCCAGGGACAGCCAGGGCACCCCCAGGGCACCCTAGGGACAGCCAGGGCACCCCCAGGGACACCTAGGGGACAGCCAGGGGACCCCCCAGGGACACCTAGGGGACAGCCAGGGCACTCCAGGGTCAGCCAGGGCACCCCCAGGGCACCCCAGGGACACCCAGGGCAGCTCCAGGGACAGCCAGGGCACCCCCAGAGACACCGAGAGGACAGCCAGGGCACCCCAAGGACACTCAGGGCACCCCCAGGGACACTTAGGGGACAGCCAGGGCACCCCCAGGGACACCAAGGGGACAGCCAGGGCACCCCAGGCACACCCAGGGCACCCCCAGGGACACCTAGGAGACAGCCAGGGCACCCTAGGGACAGCCAGGGCACCCCCAGGGACACCGAGGGAACAGCCATGCCACCCTAGGGACAGCCAGGGCACCCCCAAGGACACCTAGGGGACACGCAGGGAACCCCCAGGGACACCTAGGGAACAGCCAGGGCATCCCCAGGGACGCCCAGGGCACCCCCAGGGACACCAAGGGCACAGCCAGAACACCCTAGGGACAGCCAGGGCACCCTCAGGGACACCCAGGGCACCCCAAGGGACACCTAGGGGATAGCCAGGGCACCCCAGGGACACCCAGGGCACCCCAAGGGCCGCCTAGGGGACAGCCAGGGCACCCCGAGGGACACCTAGGGGACAGCCAGGGCACCCCCAGGGACACCTAGAAAACAGGCAAGGCACCCCCAGGGCACCCCAGGGACACCCAGGGCACCCCCAGGGACACGTAGAGGACAGCCATGGCACCCCAGGGACAGCCAGGGCACCCCCAGGGACAGCTAGGGGACAGCCAGGGCACCCCAGGGACCCCTAGGTGACAGGGAAGGCAACCCCAGGGACACCTTGGGGACAGCCAGGGCACCCCCTGGGCACCCCAAGGACACTCAGGGCACCCCCAGGGACACCGAGGGGACAGCCAGGGCACTCCAGGGACAGCCAGGGCACCCCCAGGGCACCCTAGGGACAGCCAGGGCACCCCCAGGGACACCTAGGGGACAGCCAGGGTACCCCCCAGGGACACCTAGGGGACAGCCAGGGCACTCCAGGGACAGCCAGGGCACCCCCAGGGCACCCCAGGGACACTCAGGGCAGCTCCAGGGACACGTACGGGACAGCCAGGGCACCCCCAGGGACACCTAGGGGACAGCCAGGGCCCCCCCAGGGACACCTAGGGGACAGCCAGGCAACCCCAGGGACACCCTGTGCACCCCCAGGGACAGCCAGGGTACCCCCAGGGACACCGAGAGGACAGGCAGGGCACCGCCAGGGACAACTTGGGGACAGCCAGGGCACCCCAGGGACAGCCAGGGCACCCCCAGGGACACCTAGGGGACCTCCAGAGCACACCCAGGGACACCCAGGGCACCCCCAGGGACACCTAGGGGACAGTCAGGGTCCCCGCAGGGACACCTAGGGGACAGCCAGGGCACCCCAGGGACACCCAGGGCACCCCCAGGGACACTTAGGGGACAGCCAGGGAACCCCTAGGGACACCTAGGGGACAGCCAGGGCACCCCAGGCACACCCAGGGCACCCCCAGGGACACCTAGGGGACAGCCAGGGCACCCTAGGGACAGCCAGGGCACCCCCAGGGACACCGAGGGCACAGCCATGCCACCCTTGGGACAGCCAGGGCACCCCCAAGGACACCTAGGGGACACGCAGGGAACCCCCAGGGACACCTAGGGGACAGCCAGGGCACCCCAGGGACAGCGAGGGCACCCCCAGGGACACCTAGGGGACAGCCAGGGCAGCCCAGGGACACTCAGGGCACCCCCAGGGACACCTAGGGGACAGCCAGGGAACCCCAGGGACAAGTACGGGACAGCCAGGGAACCCCACTGACACTCTGTGCACCCCCAGGGACAGCCAGGGCCCCCCCAGGGACACCTAGGGGACAGCCAGGGAACCCCAGGGACACCCTAGCCACCCCCAGGGACACCTAGGGGACAGCCAGGGAACCCGAGGGACAGCCAGGGAACCCCCAGGGACATCTAGGGGACAGGCAGGGCACCCCCAGGGACACCGTGGGGAAAGCCAGGGCACCCCCAGGGACGCCTAGGGGAAGGCAGGACACCCTCAGTGACACCTAGGGGACAGCCAGGGCACCCCCAGGGACATTTAGGGGATAGCCAGGGCACTCCAGGGACACCCAGGGAACCCCCAGTGACACCAAGGGGACAGCCAGGGTACCCCAGGGACCCCCAGGGACACCTAGGGGACAGGCAGGGCACCCCCAGGGACACTGACGGGACAGCCAGGGCACCCCCAGAGAACCCAAGGGGACAGCCAGGGCACCCCAGGGACACCCAGGGCACCCCCAGGGACACCAAGGGGACAGCCAGGGCACCCCAGGGACACCCAGGGCACCCCCAGGGACACCGAGGGGAAAGCCAGGGCACCCCCAGGGACACCTAGAGGACAGGCAGGGCACCCCCGGGGACACCTAGGGGACAGCCATGGCCCCCCCAGGGACAGCTAGGGGACAGCCAGGGCACCTCCAGGGACAGCCAGGGCACCCCCAGGGACACCTAGGGCACCCCCAGGGACACCAAAGGGAAAGCCAGGGCACCCTAAAGACAGCCAGGGCACCTCCAGGGACACCTAGGGGACACCCAGGGCCCCCCCAGGGACACCTAGGGGACAGCCAGGGAACCCCAGGAACACCATGGGCACGCCCAGGGACACCTTGGGCACCCCCAGAGACACTGAGGGCCCAGCCAGGGCACCCTAGGGACAGCCAGGGCACCCCAAGGGACGCGTAGGGGACAGCCAGGGCACCATAGGGACAGGCAGGGCACCCACAGGGACACCTAGGGGACAGGCAGGGCACCCCCAGGGACAATGACGGGACAGCCAGGGCACCCCAGGGACACCCAGGGTACCCCCAGGGACACCGAAGGGATAGCCAGGGCACCCTAGGGACAGCCATGGCACCCCCAGGGACACCTAAGGGACAGGCAGGGCACCTCCAGGGACAGCCAGGGTACCCCCAGGGCACCCCAGGGACACCCAGGGCACCCCCAGGGACACCTAGGGACAGTCAGGGCACGCCAGGGACAGCCAGGGCACCCCGAGGGACACCTAAGTGACAGCCAGGGCACCCCAGGGACATCGAGGGACAGCCAGGAACCCCCTGGGACAGCCAGCTCACCCCCACGGCCGCCTCCACCTCCAGGAGCGAACAAAACCCTCCTCTGGTTCTTTGATGCCTCAAATGGGCCGCCCAAACCTCCCGAATACCCCCCAAAGCACCCAAAGCAGCCCCCAGGACTCCCCCCAGACCCCCCACAACCCAAAAACCCCCTCCACGACAACTCAGGACCCCCAGGATCCCCCCAAATCCGCGCCCCCCTCACCCTGAGGTCCCGTTTGAGCCGCTCCACGTTGCGGACAGGCACCAGCTCATCAAGCCCCAAGCACCAACACCTGCGGGACTGGGATGGACTGAGAGCACTGGGAGGGTGACCAGAGAAACCTGGGATGGACAAAGAGTGGACTGGGATGAAATGGGATGAACTGGCAGGCGTGTGGGGGTCCATGGTGGCCACTCGGTGCCTTACTGGTCTATACTGGGATGGGTCGGATGGCCCCAGGGGAGGGGGTGAGGCCACAATGGTCCAGACTGGGAGGGGAGTCACCATGGCGCCGGAGGCGGAGTCGAGGATACGAGCCAGGCAAGGACACCAAGGGGACAGCCAGGGCAACCCAGGGACACCAGGGCCCCCCCAGAGACACCTAGGGGACAGCCAGGGAACCCCAGGGACACCCTGTGCACCCCCAGGGACACCTAGGGGACAGCCAGGGCCCATCCCGGGACACCTAGGGGACAGCCAGGGAACCCCAGGGACACCCTGTGCACGCCCAGGGACACCCAGGGCACACCCAGGGACACCTTGGGGACAGCCAGGGCACCCCAGGGACAGCCAGGGCACCCCCAAGGACACCTAGGGGACCTCCAGGGCACCCCCAGGGACAGCCAGGGAACCTCCAGGGCCACCTAGGGGACAGCCAGGGCACCCCAGGGACAGCGAGGGCACCCCCAGGGACACCAAGGGCACCCCCAGGGACACCTAGGGGACAGCCAGGGCACCCCCAGGGACACCCAGGGCACCCCCAGGGACACCTAGGGGACAGCCAGGGCACCCGCAGGGACACCTAGGGGAGAGGCAGGGCACCCCCAGGGACACCTAGGGGACAGCCAGGGCACCCCCAGGGACACCTAGGAAACAGGCAGGGCACCCCCAGGGACACCTAGGGGACAGCCAGAGCACCCCAAGGACAGCCAGGTCACCCCCAGGGACACCTAGGGGACAGCCAGGGCACCCCAGGGACACCAAGGGGACACCCAGGGCACCCCCAGGGACACCTACGGGACAGCAAGGGCACCCCCAGGGACACCCTGGGCACCCCCAGGGACACGTAGGGGACAGCCAGGACACCCCAGGGACACCCTGGGCACCCCCAGGGACACCTAGGAGACAGCCAGGGCACCCCCAGGGACACCAAGGGCACAGCCAGGGCACCCTAGGGACAGCCAGGGCACTTCCAGGGACACTGACGGGACAGACAGGGCACCCCAGGGACACCTAGGGCACAGCCAGGGCACCCTAGGGACACCTAAGGGACGCCCTGGGCACCCCCAGGGACACCAAGGGGACCACCAGGGAAACCTAGGTGACAGCGATGGCACCCCAGGGACAGCGAGGGCACCCCCAGGGACACCTAGGGGACCTCCAGGGAACCCCAGGGACACGTACAGGACAGCCAGGGAACCCCACTGACACCCTGTGCACACCCAGGGACACCCAGGGCCCCCTCAGGGACACCTAGGGGACAGCCAGGGAACCCCAGGGACACCCTGGGCACCCCCAGGGACACCTAGGGGACAGCCAGGGCCCCCCCAGGGACACCTAGGGGACAGCCAGGGCACTCCAGGGACAGCCAGGGCACCCCCAGGGCCACCCTGGGGACAGCCAGGGCACCCCCAGGGACACCAAGGGGACCCCCAGGGACACCTAGGGGACAGCCAGGGCACCTACAGGGACACCTAGGGCACAGCCAGGGCACCCTAGGGACACTCAGCGCACCCCCAGGGACACCTAGGGGACAGCCAGGGCATCCACAGGGACACCCAGGGCACCCCCAGGGACACCTAGAGGACAGCCAGGGCATCCCCAGGGACACCTAAGGGACAGGCAGGGCACCCCCAGGGACACCTAGGGGAAAGCCAGGGCACTCCAGGGAAACCCAGGGCACCCCCAGGGACACCTAGGGGACAGCCAGGGCACCCTAAAGACAGCCAGGGCACCCCCAGGGACACCTAGGGGACAGGCAGGGCACCCCCAGGGAAACCGAGGGGAAAGCCAGGGCACCCCCAGGGACACCTAGGGGAAGGCAGGACACCCCCAGGGACACCTAGGGGACAGCCAGGGCACCCCCAGGGACATTTAGGGGACAGCCAGGGCACTCCAGGGACACCCAGGGCACCCCCAGGGACACCTAGGGGACAGGCCGGGCACCCCCAGAGACACCTAGGGAACAGGCAGGGCACCCCCAGAGTCACTGACGGGACAGCCAGGGCACCCCCAGAGACCCCTAGGGGACAGCCAGGGCACTCCCAGGGACACTCTGGGCACCCACAGGGACACCTTGAAGACAGCCAGGGCACCTCAGGGACACCCAGGGCACCGCCAGGGACACGAAGGGGACAGCCAGGGCACCCCAGGGACACCCAGGGCACCCCCAGGGACACCTAGGGGACAGCCAGGGAACCCCAGGGACACCCTGTGCACCCCCAGGGACACCTAGGGGACAGCCAGGGCCCATCCCGGGACACCTAGGGGACAGCCAGGGAACCCCAGGGACACCCTGTGCACGCCCAGGGACACCCAGGGCACACCCAGGGACACCTTGGGGACAGCCAGGGCACCCCAGGGACAGCCAGGGCACCCCCAAGGACACCTAGGGGACCTCCAGGGCACCCCCAGGGACAGCCAGGGAACCTCCAGGGCCACCTAGGGGACAGCCAGGGCACCCCAGGGACAGCGAGGGCACCCCCAGGGACACCAAGGGCACCCCCAGGGACACCTAGGGGACAGCCAGGGCACCCCCAGGGACACCCAGGGCACCCCCAGGGACACCTAGGGGACAGCCAGGGCACCCGCAGGGACACCTAGGGGAGAGGCAGGGCACCCCCAGGGACACCTAGGGGACAGCCAGGGCACCCCCAGGGACACCTAGGGGACAGGCAGGGCACCCCCAGGGACACCTAGGGGACAGCCAGAGCACCCCAAGGACAGCCAGGTCACCCCCAGGGACACCTAGGAGACAGCCAGGGCACCCCAGGGACACCAAGGGGACACCCAGGGCACCCCCAGGGACACCTACGGGACAGCAAGGGCACCCCCAGGGACACCCTGGGCACCCCCAGGGACACGTAGGGGACAGCCAGGACACCCCAGGGACACCCTGGGCACCCCCAGGGACACCTAGGAGACAGCCAGGGCACCCCCAGGGACACCAAGGGCACAGCCAGGGCACCCTAGGGACAGCCAGGGCACTTCCAGGGACACTGACGGGACAGACAGGGCACCCCAGGGACACCTAGGGCACAGCCAGGGCACCCTAGGGACACCTAAGGGACGCCCTGGGCACCCCCAGGGACACCAAGGGGACCACCAGGGAAACCTAGGTGACAGCGATGGCACCCCAGGGACAGCGAGGGCACCCCCAGGGACACCTAGGGGACCTCCAGGGAACCCCAGGGACACGTACAGGACAGCCAGGGAACCCCACTGACACCCTGTGCACACCCAGGGACACCCAGGGCCCCCTCAGGGACACCTAGGGGACAGCCAGGGAACCCCAGGGACACCCTGG
The DNA here is from genome assembly GCF_029207755.1 of Chamaea fasciata. Taxonomy (NCBI): domain Eukaryota; kingdom Metazoa; phylum Chordata; class Aves; order Passeriformes; family Sylviidae; genus Chamaea; species Chamaea fasciata. The sequence goes on along the minus strand of NW_027095108.1, from coordinate 15,024 downwards.
GCACCCCCAGGGACACCTAGGGGACAGCCAGGGCCCCCCCAGGGACACCTAGGGGACAGCCAGGGCACCCTAGGGACACTCAGCGCACCCCCAGGGACACCTAGGGGACAACCAGGGCATCCACAGGGACACCCAGGGCACCCCCAGGGACACCTAGAGGACAGCCAGGGCATCCCCAGGGACACCTAAGGGACAGGCAGGGCACCCCCAGGGACACCTAGGGGAAAGCCAGGGCACTCCAGGGAAACCCAGGGCACCCCCAGGGACACCTAGGGGACAGCCAGGGCACCCTAAAGACAGCCAGGGCACCCCCAGGGACACCTAGGGGAAGGCAGGACACCCCCAGGGACACCTAGGGGACAGCCAGGGCACCCCCAGGGACATTTAGGGGACAGCCAGGGCACTCCAGGGACACCCAGGGCACCCCCAGGGACACCTAGGGGACAGGCCGGGCACCCCCAGAGACACCTAGGGGACAGGCAGGGCACCCCCAGAGTCACTGACGGGACAGCCAGGGCACCCCCAGAGACCCCTAGGGGACAGCCAGGGCACTCCCAGGGACACTCTGGGCACCCACAGGGACACCTTGAAGACAGCCAGGGCACCTCAGGGACACCCAGGGCACCGCCAGGGACACGAAGGGGACAGCCAGGGCACCCCAGGGACACCCAGGGCACCCCCAGGGACACCTAGGGGACAGGCAGGGCACCCCCAGGGACACCCAGGGCACCCCCAGGGACACCTAGTGGACAGGCAGGGCACCCCCAGGGACACTGACGGGACAGCCAGGGCACCCCCAGGGACACCTAGGGGACAGCCAGGGCACCCCAGGGACAGCCAGGGCACCCCCAGGGACACCTAGGGCACCCCCAGGGACACCAAGGGGACAGCCAGGGCACCCTAAAGACAGCCAGGGCACCTCCAGGGAAACCTAGGGGACACCCAGAGCCCCCCCAGGGACAACTAGGGGACAGCCAGGGCACTCCAGGGAAACCCAGGGCACCCCCAGGGACACCTAGGGGACAGCCAGGGCACCCTAAAGACAGCCAGGGCACCCCCAGGGACACCTAGGGGACAGGCAGGGCACCCCCAGGGACACCGAGGGGAAAGCCAGGGCACCCCCAGGGACACCTAGGGGAAGGCAGGACACCCCCAGGGACACCTAGGGGACAGCCAGGGCAACCCCAGGGACATTTAGGGGACAGCCAGGGCACTCCAGGGACACCCAGGGCACCCCCAGGGACACCTAGGGAACAGGCAGGGCACCCCCAGGGACACTGACGGGACAGCCAGGGCACCCCCAGAGACCCCTAGGGGAAGGCCAGGGCACTCCCAGGGACACTATGGGCACCCACAGGGACACCTTGAAGACAGCCAGGGCACCTCAGGGACACCCAGGGCAACGCCAGGGACACGAAGGGGACAGCCAGGGCGCCGCAGGGACACCCAGGGCACCCCCAGGGACACCTAGGGGACAGGCAGGGCACCCCCAGGGACACCCAGGGCACCCCCAACGACACCTAGGGGACAGGCAGGGCACCCCCAGGGACACTGACGGGACAGCCAGGGCACCCCCAGGGACACCTAGGGGACAGCCAGGGCACCCCAGGGACACGCAGGGCACCCCCAGGGACACCTAGGGGAAGGCAGGACACCCCCAGGGACACCAAGGGTCCAGCCATGGCACCCCAGGGACACCCAGGGCACAGCCAGGGCACCCCAGGGACACCTAGGGGACAGGCAGGGCACCCCCAGGGACATTTAGGGGACAGCCAGGGCCCCCCCAGGGACACCTAGGGGACAGCCAGGGCACTCCAGGGACAGCTAGGGCACCCTAAAGACAGCCAGGGCACCTCCAGGGACACCTAGAGGACACCCAGGGCCCCCCCAGGGACACCTAGGGGACAGCCAGGGAACCCCAGGAACACCATGGGCACGCCCAGGGACACCGAGGGGACAGGCAGGGCACCCACAGGGACATTTAGGGGACAGGCAGGGCACCCCCAGGGACACTGACGGGACAGCCAGGGCACCCCAGGGACACCCAGGGCACCCCAAGGGACACCGAGGGGATAGCCAGGGCACCCTAGGGACAGCCATGGCACCCCCAGGGACACCTAACGGACAGGCAGATACCTCCAGGGACAGCCAGGGTACCCCCAGGGCACCCCAGGGACACCCAGGGCACCCCCAGGGACACCTAGGGACAGTCAGGGCACCCCAGGGACAGCCAGTGCACCCCGAGGGACACCTAAGTGACAGCCAGGGCACCCCAGGGACATCGAGGGACAGCCAGGAACCCCCGGGGACAGCCAGCTCACCCCCACGGCCGCCTCCACCTCCAGGAGCGAACAAAACACCCAAGGCACCCCCAGGGACATCTAGGGGACAGGCAGGGCGCCCCCAGGGACATTTAGGGGACAGCCAGGGCACTCCAGGGACACCCAGGGCACCCCCAGGGACACCTAGGGGACAGGCAGGGCACACCCAGGGACACCTAGGGGACAGCCAGGGCACCCCAGGGACACCCAGGGCACCCCGAACGACACCAAGGGGACAGGCAGGGCACACCCAGGGACACCTAGGGGACACCCAGGGCACCCCCAAGGACACCTAGGGGACAGGCAGGGCACCCCCAGGGACACCCAGGGCACCCCGAACGACACCTAGGGGACAGGCAGGGCACACCCAAGGACACCTAGGGGACAGCTAGGGCACCCTAAAGACAGCCAGGGCACCCCCAGGGACACCTAGGGGACAGCCAGGGCACCCCCAGGGACACCCAGGGCACCCCCAGGGACACCTAGGGGACAGCCAGGGCACCCCCAGGGACACCTAGGGGAGAGGCAGGGCACCCCCAGGGACACCTAGGGGACAGCCAGGGCACCCCCAAGGACACCTAGGGGACACGCAGGGAACCCCCAGGGACACCTAGGGGACAGCCAGGGTATCCCCAGGGACACCCAGGGCACCCCCAGGGACACCAAGGGGACAGCAAGGGCACCCCCAGGGACACCTAGGGGACAGCCAGGGAACCCCAGGGACACCCTGTGCACGCCCAGGGACACCCAGGGACACCGAGGGGACAGCCAGGGCACCCCCAGGGACACCAAGGGGACGCCCAGGGACACCTAGGGGACAGCCAGGGAACCCCAGGGACACCCTGGGCACCCTGAGGGACACCTAATGCACCCCCAGGGACACCTAGGGGACAGCCAGGGCCCCCCCAGGGACACCTAGGGGACAGCCAGGGCCCTCCCAAGGACACCCAGGGCACCCCCAGGGAAACCTAGGGGACAGCCAGGGCCCCCCCAGGGACACCCAAGGCACCCCCAGGGACACCTAGGGGACAGCCAGGGCCCCCCCAGGGACACCTAGGGGACAGCCAGGGAACCCCAGGGACACCCTGTGCACGCCCAGGGACACCCAGGGACACCGAGGGGACAGCCAGGGCACCCCCAGGGACACCTAGGGGACAGGCAGGGCACCCCCAGGGACACCTAGGGGACAGCCAGAGCACCCCAAGGACAGCCTGGTCACCCCCAGGGACACCTAGGGGACAGCCAGGACACCCCAGGGACACCAAGGGGACACCCAGGGCACCCCCAGGGACACCTACGGGACAGCAAGGGCACCCCCAGGGACACCCTGGGCACCCCCAGGGACACGTAGGGGACAGCCAGGACACCCCAGGGGCACCCTGGGCAACCCCAGGGACACCTAGGAGACAGCCAGGGCACCCCCAGGGACACCAAGGGCAAAGCCAGGGCACCCTAGGGACAGCCAGGGCACCCCCAGGGACACTGACGGGACAGCCAGGGCACCCCAGGGACACCTAGGGCACAGCCAGGGCACCCCCAGGGACACCAAGGGCAAAGCCAGGGCACCCCCAGGGACAGCCAGGGCCCCCCCAGTGACATCCAGGGCACCCCCAGGGACACCTAGGGGACAGCCAGGGCAGCCCAGGGACACCCAGGGCACCCCCATGGACACCTAGGGGACAGCCAGGGCACCCCCAGGGACACCAAGGGGACCCCCAGGGACACCTAGGGGACAGCCAGGGCACCTACAGGGACACCTAGGGAACAGCCAGGGGACCACAGGGACACCCAGGGCACCCCCAGGGACACCTAGGGGACAGCCAGGGCATCCCGGGGGACAGGGAGGGCACCCACAGGGACACCTAGGGGACAGCCAGGGCCCCCTCAGGGACACCTAGGGGACAGCCAGGGAACCCCAGGGACACCCTGTGCACCCCCAGGGACAGCCAGGGCACCCCCAGAGACACCGAGAGGACATGCAGGGCACCGCCAGGGACAACTTGGGGACAGCCAGGGTACCCCAGGGACAGCCAGGGCACCCCCAGGGACACCTAGGGGACCTCCAGAGCACACCCAGGGACACTCAGGGCACCCCCAGGGACACCTAGGGGACAGTTAGGGCCTTCCCAGGGACACCTAGGGGACAGCCAGGGCACCCCAAGGACACTCAGGGCACCCCCAGGGACACCTAGGAGACAGCCAGGGCACCCTAGGGACAGCAAGGGCACCCCCAGGGACACCGAGGGAACAGCCATGCCACCCTAGGGACAGCCAGGGCACCCCCAGGGACAGCTAGGGGACAGCTAGGGCACCCCCAGGGACACCAAGGGGACAGCCCGAGCACCCCAAGGACAGCCAGGGCACCCCCAGGGACACCTAGGGGACAGCCAGGACATCCCGGGGGACAGGGAGGGCACCCAAAGGGACACCTAGGAGACAGCCAGGGCACGCCAGGGACACCCAGGGCACCCCAGGGACACCTAGAGTACAGCCAGGGCACTACAGGGACACCTAGGGCACAGCCAGGGCACCCTAGGGACAGCCAGGGCACCCTCAGGGACACCAAGGGCACAGCCAGGCCAACCCAAGGACAGCCAGGGCACCCCCAGGGACACCTAGGGGACAGCCAGTGCACCCCAGGGACGCCAAAGGGAAAGCCAGGGCACCCCCAGGGACACCTAGGGGACAGCCAGGGTACCCCAGGGACACCCAGGGCACCCCCAGGGACACCTACGGGACAGCAAGGGCACCCTCAGGGACACCCTGGGCACCCCCAGGGACACCTAGGGGACCTTCAGGGAACCCCAGGGACACGTACGGGTCAGCCAGGGAACCCCAGGGACACCCAGGGCACCCCCAGGGACACTTAGGGGACAGCCAGGGCACCCCCAGGGACACCTAGGGAATAGCCAGGGCACCCCAGGCACACCCAGGGCACCCCCAGGGACACCTAGGAGACAGCCAGGGCACCCCAGGGACACCTAGATGACAGGGAAGGCAACCCCAGGGACACCTTGGGGACAGCCAGGGCACCCCCTGGGCACCCCAAGGACACTCAGGGCACCCCCAGGGACACTGAGGGGACAGCCAGGGCACTCCAGGGACAGCCAGGGCACCCCCAGGGCACCCTAGGGACAGCCAGGGCACCCCCAGGGACACCTAGGGGACAGCCAGGGGACCCCCCAGGGACACCTAGGGGACAGCCAGGGCACTCCAGGGTCAGCCAGGGCACCCCCAGGGCACCCCAGGGACACCCAGGGCAGCTCCAGGGACAGCCAGGGCACCCCCAGAGACACCGAGAGGACAGCCAGGGCACCCCAAGGACACTCAGGGCACCCCCAGGGACACTTAGGGGACAGCCAGGGCACCCCCAGGGACACCAAGGGGACAGCCAGGGCACCCCAGGCACACCCAGGGCACCCCCAGGGACACCTAGGAGACAGCCAGGGCACCCTAGGGACAGCCAGGGCACCCCCAGGGACACCGAGGGAACAGCCATGCCACCCTAGGGACAGCCAGGGCACCCCCAAGGACACCTAGGGGACACGCAGGGAACCCCCAGGGACACCTAGGGAACAGCCAGGGCATCCCCAGGGACACCCAGGGCACCCCCAGGGACACCAAGGGCACAGCCAGAACACCCTAGGGACAGCCAGGGCACCCTCAGGGACACCCAGGGCACCCCAAGGGACACCTAGGGGATAGCCAGGGCACCCCAGGGACACCCAGGGCACCCCAAGGGCCGCCTAGGGGACAGCCAGGGCACCCCGAGGGACACCTAGGGGACAGCCAGGGCACCCCCAGGGACACCTAGAAAACAGGCAAGGCACCCCCAGGGCACCCCAGGGACACCCAGGGCACCCCCAGGGACACGTAGAGGACAGCCATGGCACCCCAGGGACAGCCAGGGCACCCCCAGGGACAGCTAGGGGACAGCCAGGGCACCCCAGGGACCCCTAGGTGACAGGGAAGGCAACCCCAGGGACACCTTGGGGACAGCCAGGGCACCCCCTGGGCACCCCAAGGACACTCAGGGCACCCCCAGGGACACCGAGGGGACAGCCAGGGCACTCCAGGGACAGCCAGGGCACCCCCAGGGCACCCTAGGGACAGCCAGGGCACCCCCAGGGACACCTAGGGGACAGCCAGGGTACCCCCCAGGGACACCTAGGGGACAGCCAGGGCACTCCAGGGACAGCCAGGGCACCCCCAGGGCACCCCAGGGACACTCAGGGCAGCTCCAGGGACACGTACGGGACAGCCAGGGCACCCCCAGGGACACCTAGGGGACAGCCAGGGCCCCCCCAGGGACACCTAGGGGACAGCCAGGCAACCCCAGGGACACCCTGTGCACCCCCAGGGACAGCCAGGGTACCCCCAGGGACACCGAGAGGACAGGCAGGGCACCGCCAGGGACAACTTGGGGACAGCCAGGGCACCCCAGGGACAGCCAGGGCACCCCCAGGGACACCTAGGGGACCTCCAGAGCACACCCAGGGACACCCAGGGCACCCCCAGGGACACCTAGGGGACAGTCAGGGTCCCCGCAGGGACACCTAGGGGACAGCCAGGGCACCCCAGGGACACCCAGGGCACCCCCAGGGACACTTAGGGGACAGCCAGGGAACCCCTAGGGACACCTAGGGGACAGCCAGGGCACCCCAGGCACACCCAGGGCACCCCCAGGGACACCTAGGGGACAGCCAGGGCACCCTAGGGACAGCCAGGGCACCCCCAGGGACACCGAGGGCACAGCCATGCCACCCTTGGGACAGCCAGGGCACCCCCAAGGACACCTAGGGGACACGCAGGGAACCCCCAGGGACACCTAGGGGACAGCCAGGGCACCCCAGGGACAGCGAGGGCACCCCCAGGGACACCTAGGGGACAGCCAGGGCAGCCCAGGGACACTCAGGGCACCCCCAGGGACACCTAGGGGACAGCCAGGGAACCCCAGGGACAAGTACGGGACAGCCAGGGAACCCCACTGACACTCTGTGCACCCCCAGGGACAGCCAGGGCCCCCCCAGGGACACCTAGGGGACAGCCAGGGAACCCCAGGGACACCCTAGCCACCCCCAGGGACACCTAGGGGACAGCCAGGGAACCCGAGGGACAGCCAGGGAACCCCCAGGGACATCTAGGGGACAGGCAGGGCACCCCCAGGGACACCGTGGGGAAAGCCAGGGCACCCCCAGGGACGCCTAGGGGAAGGCAGGACACCCTCAGTGACACCTAGGGGACAGCCAGGGCACCCCCAGGGACATTTAGGGGATAGCCAGGGCACTCCAGGGACACCCAGGGAACCCCCAGTGACACCAAGGGGACAGCCAGGGTACCCCAGGGACCCCCAGGGACACCTAGGGGACAGGCAGGGCACCCCCAGGGACACTGACGGGACAGCCAGGGCACCCCCAGAGAACCCAAGGGGACAGCCAGGGCACCCCAGGGACACCCAGGGCACCCCCAGGGACACCAAGGGGACAGCCAGGGCACCCCAGGGACACCCAGGGCACCCCCAGGGACACCGAGGGGAAAGCCAGGGCACCCCCAGGGACACCTAGAGGACAGGCAGGGCACCCCCGGGGACACCTAGGGGACAGCCATGGCCCCCCCAGGGACAGCTAGGGGACAGCCAGGGCACCTCCAGGGACAGCCAGGGCACCCCCAGGGACACCTAGGGCACCCCCAGGGACACCAAAGGGAAAGCCAGGGCACCCTAAAGACAGCCAGGGCACCTCCAGGGACACCTAGGGGACACCCAGGGCCCCCCCAGGGACACCTAGGGGACAGCCAGGGAACCCCAGGAACACCATGGGCACGCCCAGGGACACCTTGGGCACCCCCAGAGACACTGAGGGCCCAGCCAGGGCACCCTAGGGACAGCCAGGGCACCCCAAGGGACGCGTAGGGGACAGCCAGGGCACCATAGGGACAGGCAGGGCACCCACAGGGACACCTAGGGGACAGGCAGGGCACCCCCAGGGACAATGACGGGACAGCCAGGGCACCCCAGGGACACCCAGGGTACCCCCAGGGACACCGAGGGGATAGCCAGGGCACCCTAGGGACAGCCATGGCACCCCCAGGGACACCTAGGGACAGTCAGGGCACGCCAGGGACAGCCAGGGCACCCCGAGGGACACCTAAGTGACAGCCAGGGCACCCCAGGGACATCGAGGGACAGCCAGGAACCCCCTGGGACAGCCAGCTCACCCCCACGGCCGCCTCCACCTCCAGGAGCGAACAAAACCCTCCTCTGGTTCTTTGATGCCTCAAATGGGCCGCCCAAACCTCCCGAATACCCCCCAAAGCACCCAAAGCAGCCCCCAGGACTCCCCCCAGACCCCCCACAACCCAAAAACCCCCTCCACGACAACTCAGGACCCCCAGGATCCCCCCAAATCCGCGCCCCCCTCACCCTGAGGTCCCGTTTGAGCCGCTCCACGTTGCGGACAGGCACCAGCTCATCAAGCCCCAAGCACCAACACCTGCGGGACTGGGATGGACTGAGAGCACTGGGAGGGTGACCAGAGAAACCTGGGATGGACAAAGAGTGGACTGGGATGAAATGGGATGAACTGGCAGGCGTGTGGGGGTCCATGGTGGCCACTCGGTGCCTTACTGGTCTATACTGGGATGGGTCGGATGGCCCCAGGGGAGGGGGTGAGGCCACAATGGTCCAGACTGGGAGGGGAGTCACCATGGCGCCGGAGGCGGAGTCGAGGATACGAGCCAGGCAAGGACACCAAGGGGACAGCCAGGGCAACCCAGGGACACCAGGGCCCCCCCAGAGACACCTAGGGGACAGCCAGGGAACCCCAGGGACACCCTGTGCACCCCCAGGGACACCTAGGGGACAGCCAGGGCCCATCCCGGGACACCTAGGGGACAGCCAGGGAACCCCAGGGACACCCTGTGCACGCACAGGGACACCCAGGGCACACCCAGGGACACCTTGGGGACAGCCAGGGCACCCCAGGGACAGCCAGGGCACCCCCAAGGACACCTAGGGGACCTCCAGGGCACCCCCAGGGACAGCCAGGGAACCTCCAGGGCCACCTAGGGGACAGCCAGGGCACCCCAGGGACAGCGAGGGCACCCCCAGGGACACCAAGGGCACCCCCAGGGACACCTAGGGGACAGCCAGGGCACCCCCAGGGACACCCAGGGCACCCCCAGGGACACCTAGGGGACAGCCAGGGCACCCGCAGGGACACCTAGGGGAGAGGCAGGGCACCCCCAGGGACACCTAGGGGACAGCCAGGGCACCCCCAGGGACACCTAGGAAACAGGCAGGGCACCCCCAGGGACACCTAGGGGACAGCCAGAGCACCCCAAGGACAGCCAGGTCACCCCCAGGGACACCTAGGGGACAGCCAGGGCACCCCAGGGACACCAAGGGGACACCCAGGGCACCCCCAGGGACACCTACGGGACAGCAAGGGCACCCCCAGGGACACCCTGGGCACCCCCAGGGACACGTAGGGGACAGCCAGGACACCCCAGGGACACCCTGCGCACCCCCAGGGACACCTAGGAGACAGCCAGGGCACCCCCAGGGACACCAAGGGCACAGCCAGGGCACCCTAGGGACAGCCAGGGCACTTCCAGGGACACTGACGGGACAGACAGGGCACCCCAGGGACACCTAGGGCACAGCCAGGGCACCCTAGGGACACCTAAGGGACGCCCTGGGCACCCCAAGGGACACCAAGGGGACCACCAGGGAAACCTAGGTGACAGCGATGGCACCCCAGGGACAGCGAGGGCACCCCCAGGGACACCTAGGGGACCTCCAGGGAACCCCAGGGACACGTACAGGACAGCCAGGGAACCCCACTGACACCCTGTGCACACCCAGGGACACCCAGGGCCCCCTCAGGGACACCTAGGGGACAGCCAGGGAACCCCAGGGACACCCTGGGCACCCCCAGGGACACCTAGGGGACAGCCAGGGCCCCCCCAGGGACACCTAGGGGACAGCCAGGGCACTCCAGGGACAGCCAGGGCACCCCCAGGGCCACCCTGGGGACAGCCAGGGCACCCCCAGGGACACCAAGGGGACCCCCAGGGACACCTAGGGGACAGCCAGGGCACCTACAGGGACACCTAGGGCACAGCCAGGGCACCCTAGGGACACTCAGCGCACCCCCAGGGACACCTAGGGGACAGCCAGGGCATCCACAGGGACACCCAGGGCACCCCCAGGGACACCTAGAGGACAGCCAGGGCATCCCCAGGGACACCTAAGGGACAGGCAGGGCACCCCCAGGGACACCTAGGGGAAAGCCAGGGCACTCCAGGGAAACCCAGGGCACCCCCAGGGACACCTAGGGGACAGCCAGGGCACCCTAAAGACAGCCAGGGCACCCCCAGGGACACCTAGGGGACAGGCAGGGCACCCCCAGGGAAACCGAGGGGAAAGCCAGGGCACCCCCAGGGACACCTAGGGGAAGGCAGGACACCCCCAGGGACACCTAGGGGACAGCCAGGGCACCCCCAGGGACATTTAGGGGACAGCCAGGGCACTCCAGGGACACCCAGGGCACCCCCAGGGACACCTAGGGGACAGGCCGGGCACCCCCAGAGACACCTAGGGAACAGGCAGGGCACCCCCAGAGTCACTGACGGGACAGCCAGGGCACCCCCAGAGACCCCTAGGGGACAGCCAGGGCACTCCCAGGGACACTCTGGGCACCCACAGGGACACCTTGAAGACAGCCAGGGCACCTCAGGGACACCCAGGGCACCGCCAGGGACACGAAGGGGACAGCCAGGGCACCCCAGGGACACCCAGGGCACCCCCAGGGACACCTAGGGGACAGCCAGGGAACCCCAGGGACACCCTGTGCACCCCCAGGGACACCTAGGGGACAGGCAGGGCACCCCCAGGGACACTGACGGGACAGCCAGGGCACCCCCAGGGACACCTAGGGGACAGCCAGGGCACCCAAGGGACACCCTGGGCACCGCAGGGACAGAGGGGACAGGCAGGGCACCCCAGGGACACCTAGGGGACAGCCAGGGCCCCCCCAGGGACACCTAGGGGACAGCCAGGGCACCCCAGGGACAGCCAGGGCACCCCCAGGGACACCTAGGGCACCCCCAGGGACACCAAGGGGACAGCCAGGGCACCCTAAAGACAGCCAGGGCACCTCCAGGGAAACCTAGGGGACACCCAGAGCCCCCCCAGGGACAACTAGGGGACAGCCAGGGCACTCCAGGGAAACCCAGGGCACCCCCAGGGACACCTAGGGGACAGCCAGGGCACCCTAAAGACAGCCAGGGCACCCCCAGGGACACCTAGGGGACAGGCAGGGCACCCCCAGGGACACCGAGGGGAAAGCCAGGGCACCCCCAGGGACACCTAGGGGAAGGCAGGACACCCCCAGGGACACCTAGGGGACAGCCAGGGCAACCCCAGGGACATTTAGGGGACAGCCAGGGCACTCCAGGGACACCCAGGGCACCCCCAGGGACACCTAGGGAACAGGCAGGGCACCCCCAGGGACACTGACGGGACAGCCAGGGCACCCCCAGAGACCCCTAGGGGAAGGCCAGGGCACTCCCAGGGACACTATGGGCACCCACAGGGACACCTTGAAGACAGCCAGGGCACCTCAGGGACACCCAGGGCAACGCCAGGGACACGAAGGGGACAGCCAGGGCGCCGCAGGGACACCCAGGGCACCCCCAGGGACACCTAGGGGACAGGCAGGGCACCCCCAGGGACACCCAGGGCACCCCCAACGACACCTAGGGGACAGGCAGGGCACCCCCAGGGACACTGACGGGACAGCCAGGGCACCCCCAGGGACACCTAGGGGACAGCCAGGGCACCCCAGGGACACGCAGGGCACCCCCAGGGACACCTAGGGGAAGGCAGGACACCCCCAGGGACACCAAGGGTCCAGCCATGGCACCCCAGGGACACCCAGGGCACCCTCAGGGACACCGAGGGCACAGCCAGGGCACCCCAGGGACACCTAGGGGACAGGCAGGGCACCCCCAGGGACATTTAGGGGACAGCCAGGGCCCCCCCAGGGACACCTAGGGGACAGCCAGGGCACTCCAGGGACAGCTAGGGCACCCTAAAGACAGCCAGGGCACCTCCAGGGACACCTAGAGGACACCCAGGGCCCCCCCAGGGACACCTAGGGGACAGCCAGGGAACCCCAGGAACACCATGGGCACGCCCAGGGACACCGAGGGGACAGGCAGGGCACCCACAGGGACATTTAGGGGACAGGCAGGGCACCCCCAGGGACACTGACGGGACAGCCAGGGCACCCCAGGGACACCCAGGGCACCCCAAGGGACACCGAGGGGATAGCCAGGGCACCCTAGGGACAGCCATGGCACCCCCAGGGACACCTAACGGACAGGCAGATACCTCCAGGGACAGCCAGGGTACCCCCAGGGCACCCCAGGGACACCCAGGGCACCCCCAGGGACACCTAGGGACAGTCAGGGCACCCCAGGGACAGCCAGTGCACCCCGAGGGACACCTAAGTGACAGCCAGGGCACCCCAGGGACATCGAGGGACAGCCAGGAACCCCCGGGGACAGCCAGCTCACCCCCACGGCCGCCTCCACCTCCAGGAGCGAACAAAACACCCAAAGCACCCCCAGGGACATCTAGGGGACAGGCAGGGCACCCCCAGGGACATTTAGGGGACAGCCAGGGCACTCCAGGGACACCCAGGGCACCCCCAGGGACACCTAGGGGACAGGCAGGGCACACCCAGGGACACCTAGGGGACAGCCAGGGCACCCCAGGGACACCCAGGGCACCCCGAACGACACCAAGGGGACAGGCAGGGCACACCCAGGGACACCTAGGGGACACCCAGGGCACCCCCAAGGACACCTAGGGGACAGGCAGGGCACCCCCAGGGACACCCAGGGCACCCCGAACGACACCTAGGGGACAGGCAGGGCACACCCAAGGACACCTAGGGGACAGCTAGGGCACCCTAAAGACAGCCAGGGCACCCCCAGGGACACCTAGGGGACAGGCAGGGCACCCCCAGGGACACCGAGGGGAAAGCCAGGGCACTCCCAGGGACATTTAGGGGACTGCCAGGGCACTCCAGGGACACCCAGGGCACCCCCAGGGACACCTTGGGAACAGCCAGGGCACCCCCAGGGAAACCTAGGGGACAGCCAGGGCACACCCAAGGACACCTAGAGGACAGGCAGGGCACCCCCACGGCACCCCAGGGACACCCAGGGACACCTAGGGGACAGCCAGGGCATCCCCAGGGACACCCAGGTCACCCCCAGGGACACCTAGGGGACAGCCACGGCACACTAGGGACAGCCTGGGCACCCCCAGGGACACCGAGGGGACAGCCAGGGCACCCCCAGAGACACCGAGGGCACAGCCAGGGTACCCTGGGGACAGCCAGGGCACCCCCAGGGACACCTAGGGGACAGGCAGGTCACCCCCAGGGACACCTAGGGGACAGCCAGGGCACCCTAGGGACAGCCAGGGCACACCCAGGGACACCTAGGGGACAGGCATGGCACCCCCAGGGACACCTAGGGGACAGGAAGGGCACCCCCAGGGACACCTAGGGGACAGCCAGAGCACCCCAAGGACAGCCTGGTCACCCCCAGGGACACCTAGGGGACAGCCAGGGCACCCCAGGGACACCAAGGGGACACCCAGGGCACCCCCAGGGACACCTACGGGACAGCAAGGGCACCCCCAGGGACACCCTGGGCACCCCCAGGGACACGTAGGGGACAGCCAGGACACCCCAGGGACACCCTGGGCACCCCCAGGGACACCAAGGGCACAGCCAGGGCACCCTAGGGACAGCCAGGGCACCCCCAGGGACACCTAGGGCACAGCCAGTGCACCCTAGGGACACCTAAGGGACGCCCTGGGCACCCCCAGGGACACCAAGGGGACCACCAGGGAAACCTAGGTGACAGCGATGGCACCCCAGGGACAGCGAGGGCACCCCCAGGGACACCTAGGGGACCTCCAGGGAACCCCAGGGACACGTACAGGACAGCCAGGGAACCCCACTGACACCCTGTGCACACCCAGGGACACCCAGGGCCCCCTCAGGGACACCTAGGGGACAGCCAGGGAACCCCAGGGACACCCTGGGCACCCCCAGGGACACCTAGGGGACAGCCAGGGCCCCCCCAGGGACACCTAGGGGACAGCCAGGGCACTCCAGGGACAGCCAGGGCACCCCCAGGGCCACCCTGGGGACAGCCAGGGCACCCCCAGGGACACCAAGGGGACCCCCAGGGACACCTAGGGGACAGCCAGGGCACCTACAGGGACACCTAGGGCACAGCCAGGGCACCCTAGGGACACTCAGCGCACCCCCAGGGACACCTAGGGGACAGCCAGGGCATCCGCAGGGACACCCAGGGCACCCCCAGGGACACCTAGAGGACAGCCAGGGCATCCCCAGGGACACCTAAGGGACAGGCAGGGCACCCCCAGGGACACCTAGGGGACAGCCAGGGCCCCCCCAGGGACAACTAGGGGACAGCCAGGGCACTCCAGGGAAACCCAGGGCACCCCCAGGGACACCTAGGGGACAGCCAGGGCACCCTAAAGACAGCCAGGGCACCCCCAGGGACACCTAGGGGACAGGCAGGGCACTCCCAGGGAAACCGAGGGGAAAGCCAGGGCACCCCCAGGGACACCTAGGGGAAGGCAGGACACCCC
>NW_027095107.1:0-34600 GCF_029207755.1 Chamaea fasciata | reverse complement strand
AACACTCAAGGATTATCTGTTAAAATAGAAGGAGGAGGTGGATGTGCAGACCATGCTATCAAAAACACTATTTGTATTAAACTATCTGTGTGTAATGGGGGACTACTCGGAGCCCCCTGCGGTCATCCACTCAGGGGAAGTAAAGGAGGAAGCAACTAAGCCATTGTTTAAAGTCATGTACCGAGATCCCACAACTGGAGTATGGGAAGGTCCCGCAGAGGTTCAGTACATGGGTAGAGGTTATGTTTGTGTTCTTACCCCCACAGGGCCCCAGTGGATACCTAGTAAATGGATCCGTCCTGCTAATGACCCTGCAAGAGCGACATCGATACGGGACATCCAGGGTTAGAGGCAGTACACTTAATTGAAGACTTAAGGGCAAGAGAAAACCTACAACTGCTCTGGCAGTTTGACAAGGTAGTACAGAGAGATCACTCCATGTCAATTCATACCCAAATAGCTAAGTTGCAAGAACTCACTAGTCATTTGCAGCAAGACACAGGCTTGGCTTTAACAGATTGGCTATGATCTTTCGGGCTAGGGCCTTGGATAACCTCCCTACTGCAACATGTAATCAATATTGTGACTGTTATTTTACTGCTTGTCCTTTTTGTACCTTGCTTTTTTCGCTGCTTGCAACAGATGATGTATCGCGTAGCAGAAACAGTAACTACTCAACGCGCTGCGTTTGTTGCACAAAATAAAAAAGAGGGAATTGTTGAAGAATGGTTAGCAGAGCAAGGCCACGGATCATTAGAGGCCTCATGGCCCGATACCAAGTGCTAGCAGCCTACGCGCTGCTGAGACAAGCTGTCCTTGGGACAGCAGTAAGCACGGACACAGGCCAAAGATAAAAGAACTTGTGGTTAATAGAGCATAGCAGTAAGCACGTATACAAAGTTTTCAGCATGCCAAGAGGAGGAACATTCTCACGCTTGATATAGCCAATCAAGTATAGATGAGTAGTGTATGCTAACCAACTATAATTTGACAAGTATGCTGAACGCTTCGGGCAAAAGTATAAGAACGGATGTTATGAGCAATAAAGTTGAACAATGCTTTACCAATCATATTGATTGATTGCATTCTTCCCTCGCCGAAATCCTCCGCAGTGCAGCACATCCTGCGTAGGAGATGGTCCTGGTGTCCCAGAGGGAATTGTGCGTGGCTTTGCGGACAGTGGTGCAGATGGAGCCCAGGTCGCTGAGGGCCAGGTTGAGCAGGAAGAAGAACATGGGGCTGTGCAGGTGGTGGCCGCAGGCTACGGCGCTGGTGACCAGGCCGTGGCCCAGGAGGGCAGCCAGGGAGATGCCCAGGAAGAGGCAGAAGTGCAGGAGCTGCAGCTGCCACGTGTCTGCCAACGCCAGCGGGAGGAAGCGGCTGATGGAGCTGCTGTTGGACATTTGCTGTGGCTGCACATGGGGACATGTTCATGGATAAAGGACAGTGACAAGTCAGGACTGGCTGCTTTGAGCCAAACCCGTGCCATTCCCTGTAGCCTGTCCTGCTGGTGTTGGTGTCTTTGGGGCGGACCCTGACTGCCGACACAACAGCAACGCATTCGCTTAAGAGCTGGACTAGGTCAGTGCAAAAGATGGCGGCCAGGGCTGAGGGAGCCACACACAAGATGGCGGCCAGGGCTGGAGAACCACACACAAGATGGCGGCTGGGGCCGGGCTGCCAGGGCGGCTGATCTCACTAGGAGGCGCAGCCTCAGCCCTCTGGCTGCCATCCTGTGTGGGGCAGGCTGAGCCCCCCTGCAGTGTCTGTTGGAATGGACATTAATGGACACCCGGGAAAAGGACACGGTCTGGCACCTTTGCTCTGTGCACACAAACACAGACCAGCCAGTTTGGAACGCCAACTGGCAGTACTTTGATGTCAAGGCAATTCAAATAGGGGAAAATAGAACGAAACTCCAGGCACTGAACGTTTTAAAATAAAAACTTTTTTTTTTTTTTTTTTTTGAAAGAGGGCTAAAAGCACATCTTGTGCACATGGACTCCAATTAGCATCAAGCAGCATCACAAGTGGTTTCATCCAGGCAGGAGTCACAGTGAGTGTGAGGTGATGAAAACAGAGATGGGATCTGCTTGAGGCGGATGGTGCAGCGGCTGCTCACCTGCGACGTGTATCCCTCAGGGTACCCATTTCTTTAGAACACTATGAAGAATAGAGGGAATTGAAAGTCCACTGCAGTTTAGGTTGTTCTTCACGAGATTGTTCAAGTCGAGCACAGCCATTCTGTTCAGCAGACACACGGGCAGGAGCTTCTTGGAGCGCTGCTCTGGCACCCATTCTTTGGAGGAGGGGATTGCAGGAAAGAAGAAAAGAAGCTCATCAACTACTGAAGAGGAAGAGTCACTGACAGGAAGCAGTGGGTTAAGAAATATGAGGGGGAAAAAGGCAGAAAACATGAGGTGACAAGTGTGAGAAATGGGAGTGGAAAAAGGAGGGAAGTGTGAGGGAGGAAAAGGGAAGGAAACCTGAGTGGGAAAGGCTGAGAAAACTAAGGGGAAAATGGTGAAGATGTGAGTGAAAATAGGAGAGGAAGGTGAGAGGAGGAAAAGGCAGGACATATGACGGGAAAATTCTAAGAAACATGATCAGGGAAGGCTGAAAAACATAGAGGAAAAAATGGAGGGAAATGTGAGGGGAAGAGAGTGAGAAAATTACAGGCAGAGAAAGAGAAACAGGCAGCAAATGTAAGGGGAACATTGTGAGAATCCTGAGGGGAAAAGAGGGAGAAACCAGAGGGCAGAAAAAGGCAGAAAACATTAGGGGGGAAAAAAGGGTGGGAAGTTGGATGGGAAAAGTGGCAGAAAACAGGAGTGAAAAAAGGGCACAAAATGCTAGAGGAAAAGTATAAGCAACATGAGGGGGAAAGAATGATGAACGTGAGGGGAAAAGTGGGAGAAATGTAAGAGGGAAAGCCTGGGAAACATGAGGGCAAAAGTGAGAAATATGAGGAGACAACTTGGAGAAAAATGACTGAGGAAAGGAGAAAAGCATGAGGGGAGAAAAGGGCAGGGTAAGTGAGGGGAAAATTGTGAGAATCATGAGAGAACAAAAAAGCAGGAAAAAGCGGGAAGTTGGGGAAATGTGAGAGGCAAAGTGTGAGGAGAGGGAGCTGAAAAGGGTGGGGAAAAGAAGTAAAACTTGGGAGGCAAACATGACAGGAAAACTGTGAGACTCGAGAGGGGGAAGGGGTGGAAATGTGAGAGGGAAAAGAACAGGAAACGTGAAAGGAGAAAAGGAGAGAAGGCAGGATTGGCATGACAGCTGAAATGATTCCTAACACATTCCCCCATGCATTTGCCCATTTATTGCACTAGCCCAGGGCTTCTCTGTATGTCCGTCTCCCCCTGTGCCTTGATTCCTGTTCGGACGCAGTAGAAGTGCAGGATGTGCCCACCAGCAGGAGCTGCTCCAGGCTGGGAAGGGGCCAGGTGGTGCTGATTTCCAGAGGCTTCTGTGTCCCAGGTGAGGCCAGGGCAGGAGTGGGTTGAAAGGTGCTGCTGCTGCTCCTCTGTGCCAGAGAGCCCTGGCTGGGCAGGGCACGGCGCCCACTGCACTGCGGGCTCCTTCTCCTGCTACAGCTGGGCACACCTGGCAACAAATCATGACGACTTGTGGGGAAACCAAGGGCTTTGTGGAGGCTGCATTGCTCTGCACACACCCGGGCCACCTGCAGCACAGAGCTTTGGCCCCCAGAAATGTAAACCCGAGGGGAACAGCTGGAAAAGGTTTCATTTTCACCTTTCAATAGAAGCAACTAAAATCAAAGTTACCAAGAAGGGCTCCGATCCCTGGTGCCAGCTCGGTGTGAGAAAGGAGGCATGACTTTATTTCAGTGCTGGGTGCGTGGGGAATCACTTTCCTAACACATGCTCAGCCAGAAATCCCACCTACTCATTTGTAACCATGGAAACAAGACCTACTCATTACTTTGCTGAAACTCACAGGTTAAACATTCCCTCAAATTAGTTGACATATTTAAACCACTTCTCAGAAGTTACTGACAGGAGAGTAGGGCTCTCTTGAGAGTCTCAGGTGGTCATTTGGGGAACATCCCATTCCTGCAATTCTCCTCTGATGCCCAAGAGCCTCCTACAACCACTCTTTTCCCCTTGAATGCATTCCAGCTACCTTCTTAGGAGGACTATTCTATTCTCAAGGCTAAGGTAGCCACTTGCACACACCAATCACTGCTCTGGAGGAATAGAGGGCTCAACACTCTGTTAATGCAAAGGGAATTCACAATTTGTTACAGTTCAACATTTTCTCAAAACCTGCCTTCTCTGGGAATTGCTCACAAGCATGTCCTCAATGCACCTTGAAAATGTTTTTGCTGACTGAAGCCAGAGTGTGTCTTTCCTTCAGCAATTCAGAAGAAAAACACAAACTGCCTACTGAAACCCTTCTGCTCCCTTCCAAATCAGTTCACTGCTCAAGCACGAGCCACAGGCTCATGCCCGATTCCCTCAGTGAGATAGGAGGTAATATTTTGCTGCAGCTGCAGAGTTATTAGAAGAAAGAACGAAAGCTGTTGGTTCTTGGGGTTGTTATTTAGAGTTTGGATTGGTTCTAGTTGATTTGTTGGGTGTTGCTGTGAGCTGGGAGAAAGGCCAGCGTGAAGACCAAACCAAAAGGGAAGTAGGAGAAGAGGGGAGGGGACAGAAAAGGAGGCGGTGGGGACAGAATAAAAGTTTCCTATTTCCTGGCCAAAGGGAAAGGGGACATGGTTCGCCCTGGGCTGGGAAAGGCAATAAAAAGCAGCATTTTCTGTGTGTGTGTTGTGTGTGTGTTTGGCTCTTGGGAGAGGGAGATACACACCCAGCTCAGGTGAATCCTTCCTAAGAAACAGTTCTCTTTGGCTTTGATGACTTTGTCGCCCCATTTAATTTCATCTAAGAGTTGGCTCCTTTCTAACACCCCTCTCCCAGCAGCTCAGGGCTGCATTGCACAGTGCTTGCTGTGTGCCAGAGAGCTCAAAGCAGGCTGGCCTGGTGCCCCGGAATATTTCTGCAGAACACTCTGCATTTCACCCCTTTGCTCTGGCTCAGTGCACAACTCCAGCACTGCAGGCGCTTCCTCCCAGAGCCGCGTGAGGCCCCGGCTCCTGCAGATGTGACCTGACAAGCTGTCCCTGCCTGCCGCTGGCCTCGGTTCCCCCGGCAGAAGCGCCGTGCCTGAAGGAGGCTGCCCTGTGCCGGAGCCTGCGGAGCAGCCCGGCTCCCTCCCCTGTGCCCAGAGCGCTGCACACACTGCTCGCCTTGGCCAGGAGTTAGAGGGCAGCCGGCACAAGGGTGGCAATCCTCAGCCAGGCCGGCAGCCCTCGGCTGTGGTTTGCCTTTCTCTGCTCCTGTGCACGCTCCGGACGGCCGATGCCACCGGTCTGTGCTGTGCCCAGCACGGCCACGCTTCCCCTCGGGAGCAGCCGGCTGCCAGCTGGGCTCTGAGAGCGCAGGATTCGCCCGGGGCCCCCAAGAGGCGCCCGGGGCCCCCAAGAGGCACCCAGGGCCGGGCTGCTGCCTCTTGCAGCTCCAAGGGCCTCCTTGCAGCTGCCTCTGCCCCGGCTCAGGCTGCTCCGGGCTCTGCCAGGGCTCTGCCGGGGCTCCAGCCTGGGCAAGGCGGGGCCTGGGCTCACCCTGCAGCCGCTGACAGCTCTGCACCAGCTCTGCGCCTTTCCCAGCAGCCTCCCTGATCTTTCTGCTGTCTCACTTGGGCAAAACTCTCCCCCAGACAAAGAGATTGCACTTAGGGATACAAATGCAAGTGGCAGCAACCCAAAGGCTCTCGAGTCAGAGCTCAAGGCCTGCATCTGCACAGGGTATTTGGGCTGCCCCACTCGTCCTTTGGTTCTGCCTGCAAATGCCACTGCCCTTTCTGCCTCAAACACAAGTGCCACAGCTGGGTAAAACCCAGCCCCTGGGCCATATTCCAAAGGCACTGCGGTCCGGAGAGCATGACGAAAGAAGAGCCTACTCCCCCTTCAAACCGTACCAAAGAGGGCATCAATCTCACTTTCCACCTCTAAGCAAAAATGGACAGTTCAGAAGGAAATGTTGAGCATTCTCACAGGCTCAGAAGGAGGAGAATCGTCAAAATGACTTGAGGTTTCAGAAACTTTATTTACAATCCTAGGCCAAAATATTACCCTACAATCCTAGGCTAAAATCCTACTCTACAATCCTAGCTACAATCCTACCCTACAATCCTCTATGATGCTGGTGATGGAAGAAAAAGTTTTTAAGTGACTGGTCCATTCCTGTCAACTCCTTCTACTTCTTAAATGTAAGGATGAGTGGCACCAGGCTGGATGTAGGCTTGGCCGATGTTACAAATGGATGCTGCACAAAGGAAAACAAAAAAGCCAAGAATGAACCATTACTTTCCAAGCTAAGAGCCCCAAAGGCAGGGTAATCTTTTTTTCAGTGAAAAGGGGATTGAGTCAGAGTAGGTCTAAGGAGCAACAGTGGGACAACAGTGGCACAGCTTACTGCAAGAGCTGCTAAGTGCCCCAGGCCTGGAAATATTTCAGGTCTGAGCATCCTGATCTCTTTAAAGACGCCCCTGCTCATTGCAGGGCACTTGGACCAGATGACCCTTACAGGTCCCTGCCAGCCCAGCCCAGTCTAGGATTCCTGGCTGTTCTCATTTGAACAGCACCAAGAGTGGAGGCGAGGAGGACGAGGCTCATCTGATGCCTGGCAGTTCAGTGCAGGAGGAGCCCGTCCCTGGGACACTGTTTCCCCTGCAGCCCCTTGGCATTTTACCTGCAGCAGCTCCTTGGCAGACCAGCGCCGCTCCTCGTCTCTCTGCAGGCAGCAGCTCAGGAAGTCACGCAGAAAAGGGGAGAGGAGCTTGGGCTGCCGCAGCTCTGGGATCCTTTTGATGGCTATCAGGAATCGAGCCTGGAGAAAAAGGAAAGACGAGTCTCTCAGATGCTTCTTTCACATCTGGAACTGCTCTCCCAGATCCCATTGTTTCAGCTGCACTCTGCAGTGGCTGTTTCTGCCGTGGCACAGAGGAAGAGATGACTTTCCTGGACCAACAAAAAACCCAAAGCCTGATGCAGTCACAGCTTTTCCAGCATCCAGCAGATCTTGCCCTGGCAGCTGATTTCATTGACTGACCTCCTTAGTGGAAACTACATCAGCAAAAGCACCTTTGCTTCTCCGAGGATTCACCTGACCAGCTTGACAGGCTAGTTGGAAGAGGGACTTTGCTCTACTAACTCACTCTAGTATTTCCAAGGAGTATTATATGAAAAGCATCTCTGCAGCACTTGTTGGTCCCTTAAGCACAGCTGCTATTAAAGTCATCAAGCTTTTTCCTTGGTTCTTGAAAACAATGGTAATTAAAAGTAAAGAAAGGAAATCCCTCAGTTAAGGCAAGTTTCCCTGTGAGAAGAATGGGGGTACACTTCTCTCCAAACCACTGTTTTAGAAACTTTGTTGGGTTTAGGTTTCTTTCCTTCATTTCAGGAAAGATAACAGCAGCTCTAAGATGCTTGTTTGCTGCTATTAGGGCCATCTACAAAGCCAAAAGAGCTGGAAGGACTTCTAAGCCAAAGCCCAATATTGCCTGAGAAGGGAGATGGTTTACCTGGGCTAAGGCTTGAGTTCCCCCACGGATGCAACCAAAACCCCAGCAGATGCTGATGTGCTGCAGGGACATTTTCAGAAAGGGACCGTGGTGGAAGTAGTTCCAGCAGATGGCAATGGGATTTTGTCCAATGGCACATAGAACGTGGGATGGGGGAGAAAGACAGCGGGATCAGAGAGTATTTACACCTTACCACGAGAGGACCTTTATTCCAGTAAGGAGGTTTTCCTTCTACCATTTCAATGCCCACAATTCCAAAAGACCAGATGTCTGCTTTGGGGCCATAGGACTCAGCTTTTGCAATTTCAGGCGCCATCCACCAAGCAGTCCCGGTCACCGATCTCCGTCTACTCTGCTCAGGGGTGAGTTGAGCAGAGAGGCCAAAATCAGCTGGGGAGAAAGCAAAAGAAGGTTTTTATTTGAATCCTGTGCAATTAGGAAAGCAAGGAAAAGAATTGCCCAGTTGAAGTTGGAGAATGTGCTGCTGAATCTCCTGGACAACTGTCCCTGCTCTGTTTCCTCAGGACTTTAGCCAAGGAAATATGGTGCTGGCTGCTTCAAAAATCCCCACATTTTTTACACGGCCTCCAGCAGTGTCTTTTGTTCCCCTGAAGCTTTAGACCTGTAGCCCCCTCCCTCTGGAAGGGACACACACAGAGCAATGCCACTGTGCACTGCTCGATCCTTGCCATTGGTCTGTGCACGTTGCCACCGCGTGGTCAGCTCACAACAGGCTCCCTGCACTGCCACCAGCACCATTTTGGGGGGGCTGGCACTCACTCAAAAGCAGCCCCACAGCCCACATATCCCTGGAACGCTGCACCTGCCCAAGAATATACTGACCCAGCTTGACAGAGCCATCCGTTTTGAGGAGAATGTTGAGGCTCTTCACATCTCGGTGTATCACGTGGTTGGAATGGAGAAAATGCAGTCCTTGCAGGCACTGAGAGAGAAACCAGAAACAGGAGGGCAAAAATCAGTGATGTGATTTCATCACACAAGAAAGGAAAGAGCTCTCCAAGATTCCCTCTCCAGGGGAATGAGGAGTAATGGCAGAAGACAGTGCCATTGAGGGCAAGAGCTCGCTGCTCCAACACAGGCAGAGCAGCACCTTTCTAAAGAAAGGCATGTCAGCTTGTCAAAGAGCAACAGCAACTGCTGGTGTAGACTCTGCCCTGCAAACCAGCCAGGACGACTGCTGCTGCAGTGCATGTGCTCAGAAGTACAGAGCATTCTGGCTGCACTGATAACCTTTCCAGCTGAGGACTCAGAGAAATGAGTCTTTCTTCTTTGCTGCTGCTTTCAAACAGTGCCACCCCCACCTTTGCTTTTACAGGCAAGGAATGCAGTGCAGACAGGCTAAAGTTTAGAGAGGCAAGATGGAGAAGAGCAAATACAAGAGCCAGAGTGAGAATGCAACAGCAGGAGAGAAGAGGACAAGAACAGAGTCCAGTGAGTGCAGGGGCACTGGCAGGCAGTTCACTTGAGATGCTCTTGCTTGCCCAGAGCATATCAGCCACACAGAAACAAAGCCTGGCTCACGGAATCGCTCCTGTCCTGAGCCCCTTTCCCAGACAATACTGCCCAAGCCCTGGGACACACAGATGGGATCCCTCACCTCTCGACTGATGGTTGCAACGTGGTGTTCACATAGGCGAACCTCAGCGATGACATCCTTCAGAGAGCCTCCATCCATGTACTCCATCACCAGCCAGAGTTCGTTGAGCACAAGGTAGCTGAAAGAAGGGAACAAGGCCATGCAGATGAACATGCATACATTGGTTTCTTTGCTTGATTCTTGTTTCCGGGTCCCTTTGTGACATAGACAGAATTCAAGGAATAGACATTCCCTCCAGGCTGTGCATTGTTTGCAGTCTGTGCAGTCTCAAGGAGAACAGCACATCTGTGAAAAAGGAGATATTTTAGATGGCCAGCAAGCAAAAAGTACAGTTTAGTATCAGCCAAGATGAAAAACCTGCCCCGCATGGTATTTCTGGAAAGGAACACCTAGTGTTCCTGGCATGGCCAGCCCTGGAAAAGAGGCAACAATCCAAGGGAAATCCTCTCTAGCATGCTTCATCAGCATTGAAGAAACTTGAAAAAATCAATCCTGAGACAACATGGAGGCAGTGAGCTTACTTAGTATGGGAGGGTTGATTCAGGTTTTTGGCCAATGTTCCAACTCAGTGTTTGAAAGCCAGGGAAGACACATGCAGGCAAAATACACTCTCTTCCCATCCACTGGAGATGAGTAGAGAAATAATAATTAACTGATTATTAACAGCTCTATTTTCTGCCAGTGTCCAAAGTGGGTTTTTAACCTCGCATGCTTTAACTATGTAAACAAACCTTCATGGGAAGAGACCATGACCACTCACCTGTCTAAATAATCCACAATATGGGGACTCTTATTCTTCTTCATGATCATGATTTCATTTAGTGTTTGTTGATTCCTATTCAGTCCTTGAAGATTGATTTTCTTGATGGCCACCTAGAATGACACAGAAAATCAGTAACTTTAGAAGCTGGTGGAAGGAGACCAAAACACACATGGAGCGAGTGATTTTGCAATGACACAGGTGAGCTCTGCCAAAGTGCCTTGCGATTAGACAAAGGAGTAATTAGGAACTGACATTCCTACAGCTCATTTCTCTGCTCTTTTGGGGGCCAGTTCCAGGACACGTGGCCACTGACCACATTTTGCCTTGTCCACTTGTTAAAAATGGTGTGTCAACTCTCATCCCCAAAGCTCTGAGCACACTCTCTGTTTCTCTGTCCGTACTTCAGAGGAAGAAATGCGTGCCTTGGTACTCTGTGGATACATCTTGGGCTCTAGGCAGGGCTTGGGGCTTTCAGGGACGCCTTGCAGATCTCTCCCTATGTGCAGTTCCCAAGTGCAGCACTGCAGGTGGCTAAGGAACTGCCAGGAACATTCAGATGTATTTGCTGGCAGCCAGAAATGGGAATTCAGGACTCTGAAGCCGTAGCCCCAGAGAGCAGTGAGATGCTCCAAGGCACCACCTTTGTTGGAGCAATTGAGAGCCAGGGAGAGCGTCCTTCTCTGAAAGGAACCGCTGCCCCCCTTGCCTTCCTTCTGGCAGCTGAGCAGGACAAAGACTGTCCCAAATGCAGCTGGCAGGCTGGCACCAGTCTGTGCTTCTTGTGCCTTTGCAGCACAGCTCTAGCCACAGCTGCAGCCACAGCTGACACGAGAGAGGAAAGCCCTGGAGAGCAGCAGAATCTGCAGGGGCTCTTGACATTTACCTGTCGTCCTGTGGCAGTGTCGATGGCTCTGCAAACCTCTCCAAAAGCCCTAGAAACAAAACAGCAGCAAAGAAAGGAGAAGCCATTTAGACCTTGGAGTGAAAGCCAGCCAAGACAGGAGATGTCTGCTGGAAATGCCTCCAACCTGCAGCATGCAGGAGGGCTCTGCCAGAAGGCAGATGATGCATTTTCCTCTCCAGTGCATGGGCACTGAGCCTGTTTCTGAAGCATTGGGGTTTAGTGCCTCAGCTCAAAAGGCCAGGTGATTCTTTCATCTTGGATTTCAGTTTCTAAACTGGGCAGTTTTCATCCTGATCACACTATTTCCTTCAGCAAACTCTTGGGAAGAAATGTTCCTTCAAACAGTTATCTGCCTGCTACAAAAAGGGGTGGTTGCTGTTTCTGGCAATGAAATCCAAGTGTCTTTGACAATTCCTTCTGACCACACTTCCAAATTCTGGCTGGTACTGAGAGATGGGGCAGACTAACCCCAGTGTCTGAATATGTTTGCAGCTTGCCTGACTTCACCCTTGACAGATATTCCAGCAGCAAATCGTTGCCCCATGATTGCGTACAAGTAACTGTGGTTGGACTCACCCTCTGCCAACAATTTCCTCTTCCATGTATTTCCTTCGGGGATTTTCCATGCTCGCCCTTTGCCCTGAGGGAAACAAAATGCAAGATGCTCACTTGAAAGCAGACATCCCACCATCCAAGAGATACAAAAGGCAGCCCTGCTGGGGCTGTACAGTCTGGCCTTCTGAGTCCTTTGTGGCCAGCTGGGTAACAACAACAACAACAACAATTGCAACAAGACAGGCAGCTCTGCAGCACAAGCAGGCCAGCACAGAGAATGATTTTCTACAGTCCTTTGAAGAGATGCCTTGGCAGAAAACAAAGCACAGGGAGATGCATTCCCAGGAGAGGAGGGCATCTTCCCCACCTTGCAGCACTTTACCAAAAGAATGCCTTTCCCTTTGTAAACCCAAGCAGCTCATGCTCTAACCAATCCCAAGGGGCCTTCAGCAGCAGGACCCTCACCCTTGATGAGCAGGCTGAGCTGGAAGACGCCCTTGCCCGTGGCCCACGTGAAGAACCACACTGCTTCTCCTCCCCCTGACAGCAGGGATCAGTCCCTGCCATTGCACTCGCCCTCTCAGCCCCACACACGTGCCCACCTTCCCGCAGCGGGCAAGGGCAGCAGGGACAGCAGTGCTCCTCAGGTGCCGGCGGGACACGGACAGCTGCCCAGAGGAGATGCTGACCCTCTGTGAGCCCAGCCCAGGCCGTGCAGGAGCCGGCCCAGAGCAGGGGCTGCTGCCTCGCGGCAGCTCCGCGCTGCAGCGGCCGGCCGGCAGCGGGACTCTCCCAGCTAAGGAAGGCTCCAGCCTCGGCGCTCACACCAGCCCTCAGGGCCAGGGCAGCCACCGCCACAAAGCTGCCAAAGCCCAGGCACCAGCACTGACAAGCAATGGCAAGAAGGCACGGCCACACCCAGCCCCTTCCAAGCTGGTGCCCCCACTGAGGACACAGCAGGATTGGCTTGGAGAGCAGACACACCCAGGTGCACATCAGTGCCCTTTTGTGCCAACAGGTGACGGGAGACAGAGAGTCAGCTGGGCTCTCTTCTCAGCCCCACCAGGTCTTATCTGAGGGCACAGGACTGGCAGCTGCTCTGGGCAAGAAGCAGCTTCAATGACTTGTGCTGTAGAATCACAAAGGACTTGATGTGTTTTCCTAGAGACTGGTCTGAGCAGGGCTTGGGCCAGTGGGTAGCATTCTAACAGTCATGGGAATGACTGGGAATCAGGTAGGAAAAAGTGTCATGGATCTGAGGAATATACAGCAGAGGGGCTGGAGGCTCACTCCTGAGAAATGCCCACAGCGCACTTTTATCTGATCATGCCCCAGGCCTATGTCTCTTGGATGCATCTTTCTAGGAACAAAACTAGGTTATTAAATACTGATTGTAATAAAAAGATCTGGTTTTTTTCATTGGGGGCACAAAAAAACCAGCTCTTGCTCTCTGTTTCTGCTGTCACCTGATGTTCTTTCCAAAGAGTCCTCACTGACAAATATATAATATTCTCATTAAAAAACCTGCAGATGTAGTAGTGGTAAATAAGAACAGTCATCAAAATGACGCCACTAAGACACATGGGGCAGAAGAGCTCCTTCAAGATGGAGAAAAAACCTCTACCCAAAAAAAATCCGTAAAAAAACCTAAACTAAAACCACAACCAGAAGACAAAATGCCAAAACCAATCAATTTCCGTGAAGGTTTTTTTTGCTCGGATGGCGGATGAGAAGTCAGGAGTCTAAGGAGAATTTAGGAAGCTGACTATTCTGTCCAGTTTGGCCACTAGCACACAGGACTTGCCCAGATCATTTGCTAGCTCACAGCCTTCTGCTGATGCAAGGACAACCCCTGCTTCTGCCTTTAGCAGATGGGGAAGCTCAGGCAAACCCCAGGCACGTCCAAGCTGCCCTCAGAGGCAGCGGGAACACCCAGAGCACTCTCTTGCTGCCTTGGAGCACAGCCTTTCCTGTGGGGAGCCCTAAATGCTCCTGGGACACCAAAGTGAGGAGGATCATTGGGTCCAGCTGTGCTGGCACGTGCACACCATACACTGTCCCTCAGAGAAGAAAGACACAAGACATACTCAGGAGCTCCAGGGACTCATCCTCATCATCCTCCATCTCCTGTTGCTGAGCAGAAGCCGTGTCAGTGCTGGAGATGAACGAACTGCCCGGGTTCCACTGCACAGCTTGGCCAGCACTAGTGCCTTCAGGTGACACTGCTGCTCCTGCAGGTTCAACAGAAGAGCCTGTGGAGATCTGAGACAACAAAGGAGTTGGTGTCAGAAAGAAAAGTGGCTGGCAGAGATTAGCTCCAGATCCCATTTCAAATGCAAGCCCTTAGCAAGATGCTGTCAGCCACATGCAGGGCTCTGCCATGGGTTTGTTTTGATGTCCACTCCTCAAACTGGATGGCTCAAAGCCAAAGGCTGGTTTGACTGGAGTGCAAGGCCAGATTCATTGTCTATTTTCTCCAAAATGCATTTGCGTGGGTTTTCTGAAGGGTGACTGCAAAAATGACCATTCCACTTTCTCCCAAGGACGCTTTTCCCCCTCCAAGGGCTGCAGACACACTTGCAGCTCTTTGTTCAAATGTTCTACCTTCTCCCATGGAGTCCTCTTTTCCTCTGGCATCTTCTGAACGTGCCCAACCGGCAGCGCTGCTGCTTGGGACAGTTTCTGTGCCTCACAGGAATCTTGGGCCTCCTTGCTGCCAGTCACTTGATGGAAATCTTTGCAGGCTGCCAGGCGAGATGTCAACACTTCCACCTCAAGTCAAAGAGAACAAAGCAGTCAGAGAGTCCAGCTTGTCCCTGTCAGCCAAGAGTCATCGACTGTGAGGAAAGGGAGAGGACCAGATTCACAAGGGATACAGACAGCTTCTTTCCAGATCCATCTGGGTCACCGTGTTCACCTGCAAGAACATCTCAAGAAACAAGGAGAGCGGGAAGAGGCCAGCAGGAATGCATTCAGATGACTGCTGGCCAAAAGGCCAAAGCACTAGTGACACTGTGCAGGGCAGCAGCTGAGATTCAGCAGAGCAGGGAGTGTCCTTCAGAGTGCCTGTGACACACACCGGAGCAGGACGGCACTCAGAGGCATCACCCCACCCCCCTGCTGCTCTGCAGGGGAAAGGCAAGAAGGGCAGAAAGCACCAGGTTGGTGACTGCAGTGGCTATTGCTCATTCACTCACTTGTTTCTGTAGAGCCTCTTGCTTCTCAAGGAGGAGACAAATTTTCGCTCGGCATTCTGTTTGAATCTCCATTTCTTCCTCCAGCCTCTTCTCCCATGCCTTGATCCTAGCCCGAGTTTTCTGCAGCTCTGCCTCCAGCTTGTCTCCAAAGTTCCGTAAAGAACAGGAGACAGAACCTTCCATCAGGGGAGTGGCTACTACTCCTCCGCTTACATGGTTTTGTTGATTGCCCCTCTCCTGATGGAGTTTCCATTGATCCTCAGTTCTCCTGATGTCTTCCCTGCTCTTCCTCCTCGCTGCCATCGTGTCACTCGGAGGTTTGGGCGGTTCTGCTTGTGCCTCTGCCTCCACGTTCTGTACACACAAATGCAGAGCAAGTGACTGGGAGATGCCATCAGGCTCAGCTTTTTCCTTTTTCAGTGTACTAATCATATTCATTCAGCCACTTCTTTCTGCTTCCCTGCCCACCTCTGCTTCCATTGTAACCCTCCTGTCCCAGTGCTGATCTCTGCAGATGACAAGGCTCTGTGCTTTCAGTGCCTGGGGGACTCCTGGCCTCCTCAGTCCCAAGAGCTCCATTGAATTCCCCTCTCCCTGCCCTTCACTCTGTCCCACTGTGACACTAGCAGTACAATCAGCCTCCATCTGGGGCTGAAGCTCCAACAGCCTCTTTGGAAGCTGACAGGGAACGTGTCTTTTGCCACACAAGAGAAGAGATGCCCTCCAAAGATTCACGGACAACACATCATCTCTTAGCAGCTTATTAAAAGCCAAAAGACAGGTGGACTCCGAGTGCCTGTCAGCTCTGCTACTGACTGCTCCGCCTGAAGAGGCAAAAGAACAACCTGGCAACAAAGGCACCAAGATCCCTGTCTTCAAAGAGCAACTCCACATCCCCAGCATGTCTCTGAAATGCTCCCGGGTAAGCACAGCCAAGAAGCTCATGGGCACGAACCACCCCAAAGAGCTTGTGTTCTCAGATCAAGACTTTTGGTGCCTGTGGGTACTTGGCACGTCTGTGGAGAGGGACAGGTGTCCCCAGACCACAGCGTCCCCCACGTATCCACCAAGGCTGAGCACAGTGCCTTTGGCATGCTCCCTCCTCTGCAGACAGGGAACCTTCCTGCTCCAGGCTGGCCCCTATCAGAATCCCAGCAAGCTGGGGCCTAAACATGGCAGCTCAAAGCCCATTTTCCAGCTGTCACTGGCTGAGGGGAATGGCTAGGTCTGGCAGGACTGCAGCACTCGGCATCCTCAGCCACCAACAGCAAGAGCTGGCTGCTCAGAAACTTGCAGCTCTGCCTCGCACTAAAGACAGCACCCTCCAGAAGTGGCACTTACTGTCTGGGAAAGTTCCAGCTGTGGTGTGACCACAGCTGAAGCCTTGGGGTCATTTGGCTCCGCGTTGGCTTCTTGTCCAGGAGCAGAGGAAGCCAGAGGAGAGTCTGCTCTTGGTTCTGGGATCTGTGGACAGACAGGAGCGTGAGACACAGGCTCATTTAGAACCTTCTTTCTCTTCAGCTCTAGAACCAGCTCTACTAAGCACAAATCATCAACTTTGAGAGCAAGGGGATTCTAAGTCACTCTGACTAAATTCTAATGACCTGATTCAACTGGACACTGCAAATGGCTCCAAATTACATATTCCCCCGACTACTATCAGGAAGCACATTCTCTCTGCAAAACTGATCTTTTTAGTTCTTTTAAAGCTCTGAAATGGAAAATTAGGAAATAGGCAGTGATGCCTTTGCTCTTGCTGCTGCAGACATGGAAATGGATTTTCTTGCCGCCTACTCAGCTGGCCCTCTACACTCTACTGCCACAGGCCAAGCTCACAGCTTGCTGCACAATTTTAAACACCAGGAACATCAAATGTTCTTTCCTTACTCACCTCGGGATCAGCACCTCTGAATACCTGGCTCAGGTGACCTGCAGTGGACAAGGGAAAATGAAGCAGATGCTTTGAGAAAACTGGAGACAACCGCAGCATTTTTAGAAGACCTTCCAAGAAGGCCTCCCAGTCTACATTTTCAAAGTTGTCCTGCTTGACCCAGCAATGGAGGAATTGGCAAACTCTGCTGCCACAGACTCTCCCACGGAGGGAACGCAACTCCTGCAGGCTCCCTTGCAAATGCTGGCCGCACGGCCGTGGCTATACACACCCCCTTTTGAGCTGAACGTGCTGACAGCACCTTTACCCAAGCGGCATCCCAATGGCCTTTCTGTTTCCAAATCAACTCAGTCACTAAGAAAGAGCAGGAAGACACAAAAACCAGGTGAGGTGACACCCAGGGAAAACCTCTACTTACGTGCCAGGTTAGTCAGGAAATAGCAGGAATAAGTAACTCCATAAACAGTGAAAACTGCAGCGGCGAGTTGCCCAATCATTATGGCAACTGCTGTGCAAGTTTGCAGACTGCGCTCTAACGCTAGCTAAAAGGAGTCTCCTGTCAGTCGGCAGCTGCCCACTGACAAAAGCCTCAAGCACAGGACCAAGTTCCTGCACCGAGCAAGCCCAAGAGCTGCTCTGACACCCCTGAGGCCTTCCGGGCACCAAGGCAACCTTGCGATGTCACCACGACCACGTGGCAACCGTGCCCTGACATCACAAAGCAAAGCCCTGTGACGGTCTGTGAATTGATAGAGATGGATAGAGTGATGTTTGTGTTGGTCTAGGCTGCATTTTTACCTTTTCCCCCGCTCAGCTGCCTGTTTCAGCTCTTGTTTCTCCCCCTGTGCCCCCTGTGTCCCCTGTTGCCGCGCTGGGTCCGAGCTGGCGGCCGGGCCGGGCGGAGCAGCAGTTCCAGCCCCGGCTGTCCCTGGAGCGCTGGGAGCTGCCGGTGGCCCCAGGCACTGTCCCCTGAGCCAGTGCCATCTGCTGTCCTTGTCCAGGGGTGCTGCTCTGCAGGGGAGGAAGCAAGAACAGAGTGAAAGGCTTTGAAGATGGGGTGGCGGGAATCCCTCTGCTTAGATTTCTGTTTAAAGATATATGGACTGTAGCATAGAGAGGAATAATTACATGGATATTTATATATGCAAGTTACTATTTGTATAGGAATATTTCTGTATGTATCTTTGTATATTTATAAATGTATGCTACATATATATGTCTGTATATATGCATACATCTTTGTAATAACATATGTATGTATGGATGTAAGTATATGTATATGTAAGTATGCTGTTCTATGTGTGTTTTAATTTTATTCCCTATAAATAGAGTTGTGTAGGTATTTCTATTCATGCAGTTGGAGTTATATGGCTCTTTAAATAGGTATATTGGTATTCCTAGAAGTAAATATATCCAGTTTTCTATTTACATCTGTGTATTGACTTCTGTATTTTGAGGTGGGTGTATCTGGGTGTATCTTTCTATTTAAACATGTATGGAGATGTATAGTTGTGTCATTGTATCGATTGAGATCTTTGTAGACGACGGTTTAGATAGAAATACTGATATTTTTGTATTCCTAGATGGGCTTTAGGCTTGCAGTAATATGTAATAAATTAAGTTGCTAAACACCTAATTGATCTCTGTGTCTAGTGACTTGTTGTAGATGTTGGCAATAAATTAAGTTTTCTTAACTGAAGTGGATATTTCTATATTTTTACATGGCATTGTTGTAAAAATCTAATAAATTCCTTTTTTTTAAGACTCAAATTGACATCAGCATAGTTCTGTATTGTCAGCGCAGGTGTAGCAATTTGTAATAAATGACATTTTCCATGTGAAATCAATTCTGGTGTATTTGTCGATCAGCAGCGCAGCTGTAGGAATCTGCAAGAAATTACAATTGTCAACTGCGATGGGCGTTTTGTGATTTGTGCTGTCCAGAGCAATGAGCAGTTTTATATACTGGAGGATTTTGGCCATGGAAATCTCCATCCGTGCCCAGCACATGCCCCACTTGCACTCAGGCTGGGCAAGGCAGGTGCAGATTTGGGATGGCAGCAGAGCCACACCTTGGCTGAGAACTCGCTGCAAAGGCTGCTGAGAAAACTCCGGGATTCCACGGAGCATCCAGCTCCAACCAGAGGCACCCAGGGAGGACAAATCCACTCGCCATGCCACGGGCAGCTCTTCAGGAAGCGCTCCAAGTGTCCCTCTGAAGGTCATCCTGGAGCCCAGGAGCCAACAGGGATCCTGAGCCAGCTCCGCTGCCTTTGGCAGCACTTTGCAAACGAGCTGCAGCAAGGGGGAGGCCGCAGGGCTGTGAGTGCTGCAGGCTGGGGATGAAGGAAGGGCCATGGACACCTGTGCTGACATGCTCCAGAATCCACAAGGATTCTGGGGGAGAAATGGCAAGCAACAAGTTCCCACAGCCACGACAGTGATGGAAGGCCTTGCTGTGAAGTTCCCTGGAGGAACTCCCAGGGGAGTTGCTGCTATAAGAACTAGTACCAGAAGGCACAAATGTAGTAACACTAGGAGATGGCCTCTAGGACCCACAGGCAATAGCTTAGGGAAAGATCAACTCTTTATTTGATATATTCTATTGATTATGGCATATCAAAATATAGAATATGCAGCATTATATTTGATAAATTGCATCTATGATACATATAAATATGTACCATTGAGTGCAGTTTCATAAATATTTTCATTTCATATAGATCTGATATATTCTTCCCACTTGGGGGAGTGAAGATGTACTGCTGTTGAGAACCTTCTGCCCACACAGCAGTCAGGCCACAGGGCTGTGCGTGCACACCCACCCACCGTCCTTGTTCTTCTCGGCATCTTGGGGCTGCTGTTGGCACAGAACTGGGATGAACTGAACTCGACACACCTGTCCATGTCCAGCCTGTCATCAACGCTGATGTGGCAGGGCACAACACAGAGCTCTCAAATCACTCACATTATCATACATGCTTTCATTCCTGCTGGGGAATGGGGAACTTAGAAACACCAAAGACACAGAAAAGAGGTGGAAAAAGTTGGGATCTTTGGGACACTGCTGGTACCCTCATGTAGGAACATTTGTTGGGCTTTTTAAGGTGATAACTTTCCAAAAACTAGCAAAGCTGCTCAGCATCGGTCACCCAGTTGTGAATGGTTTTCTTGGCTTGGCAAAACTGCAGTGTTAACTGCGGACTCCGTCCTTGGTTCAAACCACCTGCCCTGACCTGCAGACAAAAGCACCAGCACCAGCAGAAGCTACATCAGCCACTTTTCTCAAAAAGCTCTCTTCAATATGCCAGAGGAAAGGAAAACATGTCAGACAGTGTGGACTAATGACAAGACTCTGAGCAACAGTTAAAAAGCCAAGGGCCGCAGCATTCTGGGACACCCCTCGTGCTCCAAGGCAGCCAGGCCGCCCTGGCTGCCCGGGACCCTGCGCTCCACGGGCTCTGCAGAGCTGCACAGCGGGGAGGCAGCCTCGGGCACCTCAGGCCCTGGGCACCAGTGGCCTTCTTGGTCTGGACGGCTGCCTCTGGGCAAATGCAGCCTGCTGGCCCTCTGCTCTTGGCCCTAGCCCGGCCTTGCAGGGCTAATCCTGCTCCCGCTCTGAAACGTGCTCAAGAGGGACTCATTTGTTTCCAGCTTTCCAGGGCATTGATTTGCACCACAAAATACTGAAGGACTAAGGCCTGAACAACAGGCCCTGAGCTAAATCTGCCCTCTGGATGACCCTTCCAACCAAACTTTCAAT
Organism: Chamaea fasciata; assembly: GCF_029207755.1. Classification (NCBI taxonomy): domain Eukaryota; kingdom Metazoa; phylum Chordata; class Aves; order Passeriformes; family Sylviidae; genus Chamaea; species Chamaea fasciata. The sequence goes on along the minus strand of NW_027095107.1, from coordinate 14,298 downwards.
GGATCTGCTCCTTAACCAAGTGTTACTATCATTAGGATCTATGCATTCATTCATTGGTGAAACACGTCTTTACCTTTCAGCATGAAGAAACCAGACAAGGCCACATCTGGCCTTGCTTCCTCCTTGAGCCCTGGACAGGCTCTGGCAGAAAACCAAGAGGAGAAGGAAATCAGATCTCCTGCCCCAGAAGGTCTGTCAGATTGCTCGTTCAGCACTGTCAAAGCTGGGCTACTCTCACAGTGCAGTCAGAAGCCTGGTGGCCAAGAAAGGGGGAGGCAGTGTAGGATTTCCTAGTTCCTCGCAGTGACTTTCCCGAGCTTTGCTGGGACAGCTTTCCCCACCTGATGAGTGGATCTGGATGAAGGATAAAGTAAAAAGGGTGTCTGCTGATGTATCTTTCTTAACCACTAGAGGCAACCTTTTGTACCAGTGATAAGGTGCATTGCTTACCTTCTTCTTTTCTGATTTGTCTTTGCACTCCTGCATGATAGTAAATGACACTGTTGCTTCAGCTGGTGTCTGTGTCTGTGACTCTCCCTGTTGCAGACAGGTAAAAATGTTATTAAAGAAAGGTCTTATGGAATATGGATGAGGCCATGCTACTTTAGCTAAGCAGCTAGCAATAGCCTGCAAGCTCCCAGTTGAAAACTGTTTAGAGAAAGAGAAGTTTGTTCACACAACAGCCTATTCTTAGGGAGAAAAACAAGTGCATCTGCATAAATATTAGCTCTGTTCCATCAGAACCCACCAAGGAAAAATGGAAACAACCTGAAACTTAGCACATCCACACAAATGACCTTCTGACCAATAAATGAGGCAGTAAGAAAACTACCCGCCAACGGGTGTGGTGCATGAGGTCCCTGAAAACTGGACAAAAGAAGCGATGTGAATAAAGAATTGGCTTTATCTGCATGAAGGATATGGAGTCTCGGCTGATTCATTACAACATCTCCCCACCACCAAAACAAACACACAGCCAGTTGAGCACAAGACCTGCCTCTCTGCCAGCCCATTTCTTGGAAAACACCCCTGATTGCCATCTCTGCAAGTGCAATCCCCACTTTCCAGCTACCTTTTCTGCAGCCAGGCGAGAAAAGTAGTCGCTCTCAGCTCCGGACACCTCCAGACACCAACTGCTTTCAGCAGTCACAAGCCTGAAATATCAACTTCCTTACTGAACCAGCCCACTGGGAGCTCACACAGGGAGGCCTTTTGTCCAAGGATACCCACACCAGAGCTCGAGGCTGGAGCAGTTTGAAATGCAACACCTCCAGAGTTTAAACCTCCCTTTATCAAATGAGAACATACCAACCTGCCCCAAAGGGAAAGGAAAGAGAAGCTCTTCTCCCACAACAGCAAGCTCTGTGCTTCCTTTGGTTCCAGTGGAGAGTGGAGGCCATGGGCTACTCCTCACTTTGGGAAGGAACCTTGGGAAATGGCCTGACCTGGGAGACCAGCAGAGGGAAGTTCCCCAAAAGGTATGGAAAAGGATCTCTGCAGGGAAAAAGAAAAAAAAAAAAAAAAGGTTAATTGAAACTTTTCAAAAAGTTCTCAGACAGAAATTTCTGCCCCAACATGACAACCCCAAAGTCTCTGTGGTTTTTCAGGACACATCATTTTTGTCAGTGCCCCCAAGCACAATCAGCTCCCCAACAAGACTTCAAGACTAAAGGACAAACCTTCCCCCCTCACCTCTCCACACCAGCTCTAGGGAGTCTCTGTCCATTGCAAGATCTCCTTGGTCAGTCTGCATTGGCAAGAGCTGGCTGCAGGAGGCATTTGCATTGGAAATCTCCCCAGATGGGGGGAAAAACAGAAGAAGCGATTCCTGAGGAAAGAAAATGGCAACGTCATTTGGGAAGACAGCGGCGTGAGCTCCCTACAAGTGAAGGTCTTTCATCCCTGGCATAAAGCAACATCCATCCATGGGGCAGCACTAGCGTTTTGATGACAATGCTGACAAAATCACTGCCCCTTCCTGCTGCTGTTGCTGACAGCGAATCATGAGAAATGTTCCAACTCTGCAAAAAACAGGCAGAGATGGCGAGAAAAAAACAGTTAGTCTGCTGAAAAGGTGGCCAAAAGAATGCTTTCTAATGTCCCCTTTTCATCCTTTCCCCAGCCAAGACAAAGCAATGGCCTTTTCCTCCGTCACCGACGGTGACCCAGGCACAGGATGCAGCATGGGGACAGAGTCCACCACAGCTCCCAGAGCCCACCCTGCCCAGGGGCTTCCCGTGCCGAGCCGAGCCAAGCCGAGCCGAGCCGAGCCGAGCCGAGCCGAACCGAGCCGAGCCGAGCCGAGCCGAACCGAGCCGAGCCGAGCCGAGCCGAGCCGAACCGAGCCGAGCCGAGCCGAGCCGAGCCGAGCCGAGCCGAACCGAGCCGCGGCCGTTGGTCTCCGGTCGTTGTGGCCACAGTCGGCGATGGACGCCATGCCGGAGCTGCCGCTGCCCGCCGGGCTCAGCGCCGGCACCTTCCCCGCCAAGCTGTGGCGCCTGGCAAACAGCCCCCGCGTCCGCTCCGTGCGCTGGGACAGCCAGGCGCGGGGGCTGCTCATCGACCGCTCCCTCTTGGAGCGGGAGCTGCTCGGCCCGGGCGGCTCCCAGGGGCCGGCCCCGCACACCTTCCGGGCCACGCAGTTTGGCAGCTTCCTGCGCCAGCTGAACCGCTACGGCTTCCGCAAGGGGCCGGGCTGGGTTGGCGCAGCCGCGCCGGGCGATGCCGGCGCCTGGCTCCACTACAGGAACCCCTGGTTTCGCCGCGACCGCCCCGACCTCCTGCTCCGCATCAGGCGCCGGAGCGCGGCCAACAGGCAGCGGCCGGCGGCGGGGCGGGAGGGGCGCAGGCGCCCGCCCTGCGGCTTCAAGCCGCTGCCCAGGGAGCGGCCGCCGCTGCCGCCCGGGCGCCCGCCCCGCGGCTTCCTTCTGCTGCACAGGGAGCGGGTGCTGCCGGACGGCCGGGAGCTGCGCTGTCCCCGGCCCGGCCGCTTCCAGCAGCCGCCCAGGGAACGGCCGCCGCTCGCCTGGCGCCCGCCCTGCGGCTTCCACCTGCTGCACAGGGAGCGGCCGGGGCCGGCCCGGCGGGAGGGGCCGAGCCGCTTCCAGGAGCTCTATGGGCAGCGGCCACTGCCCGCCCCGCAGGAGGTGCTGCGGATCCCGCCCTGCCACTTCCTCGGCTTCCACGGGGAGCGGCTGTGGCTGCACGGACAGGAGGGGGCCCCCAGCCGCTTCCTGGAGCTCTACGGGGGGCAGCTGCCCCCGCTCGACCGGGAGGTGCTCAGGATCCAGCCCTGCAGCTTCCAGCAGCTCCCCAGGGAGCAGCAGCCCCCAGCCTCCAACCCGCCAGGTAAGAAAAGAACTTTTGGCTGTTAGTGCCTCTTTGGTATTTGGTTGGTTTGTTTTCATTGTTTTCTCCTCTGTGCAGATCTTCAGGGCTGTGCTGAGGATCCCGTCTGAGCAGGGATGATGTCACAAAGCCTTTTCCACCTGCCGCCATCACCTGGCCGTGGTCTCCCTGTTCCTCAGCACCGTCATGTTTGCTCACCTGAAGCCCCCCTCCATCTCCTCCCCATCCCCGGATCTGGCCCTGTCAGTTCTGTTCTCGCTGGTGCCTCCAGCCGTGAACCCCCTCATCTGCAGCCTGAGGAAGCAGGAGCTCGAGGCTGCAGTGTGGAAGACTGATGGCTGGATGGTTTCACAAACATTAAACTGCTGGCCAGTTTCTCAAAATCACTTGTCATAAAAGTCATTTTTGATACCTCTTGTTGCTTTACTTTGGAGGTTCTTTTCCTTTGTTTTACTTTTATAATATTGTCCACAAAGCAGTGTCACTGTTTGTGCCATTTCTCATTTTGTTTCTCTCCACCTTCCCTGTGGCCACAGACTGTGTCAATGAGGGGCTGCACTCCTGGTGGCTTTAAAGGAACCCAAGGATCTGGCAGGCAAGTTTTCTGCAGAGATCCCCCTTTGGTTCTCTTCTCTGGATGAGAGCTGGGGGCAGATCAGTGCTGGCACAGCAGCTGTGCCCAGGAGCAGCAGCCCTTGGTGTTGGCAGCGCTGCTCCCGTGGCCCTGCCCCGCTGCCCTCCTGGCCCTGGTGTTGCTGTAGGGCCGGAGTGCTCTCGGCGCCGGGCACAGGGCTGGGACTGGCAGTGCCGGGGCTGCAGCAGGGACAGGCCATGGGCTCCGCTGGGGCAGCGCTGACGCCTCAGGGCAGGGCCTCGCTGCTCCAGGCTCCTTGCCCAGGCTCTCTCCAGAACACGCCCAGGCCCAATGCTGTGCACGGAAAAGCCCCGTGAGCAGCCCCAGGGTGGCCGTGGGCAGGCTGGGGGCAAACAGCCCGGCTGGGGCTCTGCAGGGTCCCTGGGGGAGACGGGAAGGAGCAGCAGAGCAGGGGCTGATCCATCCCCACTGTGCTGGACACCCCCGGGCAGCGTCCCAGAGCGTCCTCATGCCCCTGCCAACAACATCCCCCCTCTGCAGCCCTGGCCTCTCTCCCAGCTCACACGGGGGCCGCATCCTTGCAGGCACAGACACGGCAGCTCTGGCTCAGGAGCCCCTGTTTGCAGTGCCCAGAGCAGGCCTGAGCACCCCCATGGTGTTGGTGTGGGGAGATGAACCTGAGGGAGCACAAATGCCATCAGCCCCTGGGGCCAGGAAGGCCTGGGGGACAGGAGAGAAAACCACTCAACTTTGTTGAGGCCTCTGAAGTCAGCCAGAAAGTTTGTTCCCATCAGCTGGGAGTTTCCTGTGCCACTGCTGACTTATTAAAATATGGATATTGATCTACTATCGATACCCAACTGTGACAGACAGAAGACTCTCTAACAGTTTAGAGTTAGAAAGTATATGTTTAATGCAACGCCAGGCAGTTGTGTGCGATCACTCCCTAAAATGCACTGCCAAGTTACAAAATCTCTTTCTTTTCAAAAGCGTTGAATATCCAAAATACTAATACATATTTATAGCACTAAAACCTCCCATTCTCTGCTTCATATTATAATTAGCTAAAAAGCTATTAAGCGTGTGTAGTTTGTTCTTTGAATTGGGTCAGTGGTCCTTTATATGGGGAGGGGGCGTAAAAAAAGGAAGTAAGTGGAGTCTTCCTCATTGGAAACTTTCAACCTTTTCAATGGATATCAAGATAAATGATAACTGGTCAAACTCCTGTTTCCTTTCTCCGTGACTGTTGAATGGGTTTTAGGATGCTCGAGGATTTACAATTGTCTGTGTTCCTAAATCTATTTATCAGTTTCTTCTGTTTCTCATTATAAACACAGCTAAACAAACACAAAAATGACAAGCAATTAGTTATTTAGATCCAGGATTGTTATCCTTGATCGCAATCCTTTCATCTAACCATTAACTTCTAATTCTTTCCAGCACAGCTTATCTATCTACCTACTTGAACTAATTCTGGCAAAGCTTATCTTTAGCTAAAACATTAACTTTTCTCAAATCCTTACCTCCTTTGAAATTCACCTCTCAGCTCTCCCTTGATTTCCCCGTGGTCTGTTGCAATTCATTGGGAGATCTTTTTTCCTAGAGTTACGGAGAAATATTTCAAAGGGCTTCTAATAAACGCACATTCCTATTTTCAAGGGTGTATTTTTCTCTTGAGAGCAGAGGTGATTGCAGCATTCAGTGACTCATATTGACCCCGGGACTCTCCTAAGCAGGCAGGTCTGGCCTGCTCAGAGAAGCTGTGCCTTGAGCTCTGACCCAGTGGACAACCTTGCTCCACATTCCCCAACTCCATCCTGCCTCTCCTCGCTCACCTGGGACCTGCTTTGCTCGGAGAACTGGGTGCACTCAGGCAACGAGGGGTTTCCTTTCTTTTATTTTAGCAATCTAAAACCCCTGAGCTTCCCCATGGAAAACAGACAATCTCCTTGTAATGGATACATAGTATTAAATTCGTGGATTAAAATTGTGTGTATTAAAACTTTGCAGTGGAATGTAAAAAACCCCTGAATTCCTGGAAAGAGTTCCAGGGCATCTCTTCGCATACCACAGTCTTTTCACAGTCCAAAGGTGTTACCTCGACATCTGCCAGAGAGGTAACCGGGAAACGGCCCATTAAGCATGGGCTGACCACATCTTCACAGCTCATCAGGAGATCCGATACCAATCTGGGCAGAAACCTTCTGACAGAAGATTCGGAGACTTTTCATTCAGACGTCTTCTCAATTTCTCAGGAAACTCTTTCAGATATCCCTTGCGGACACCAGACATTTCAATGATTATGTTATGTACATGATGTCATGTTCTTCGGGTTCTTTGTTACCGTCTTGTTTTCGCCTCAGGGTAGAAAAATGGTATAAAACACCTCCCCTGAGACCCCGAATTTGTGGGCAGTACTCCGGAGAAGCACCCTTTGCTGCTCCCGGATTGTCCACCCAACATTCGACCGATGTTGTCCTGATTTATCGTGGCGTTTCCCGAAATTGCTTTTCAAATTTGTTAAATAAATCTTTGATTTTGGAAATTGGCTCTGATCATTTATAACATCCTCAGGTGTGTGCCAAGCCCAAGGTGCCACCAAGGAAGTTCCCCTTTCCCAAGGCAGAACCATGCAAGGAATGTTTTAGACACACAGGAAGTTCTAAAATAAACACAAATCCAGAGCCTGGGCTCTCTCACTGTTCCCGGCTCCTGCACAGTCCCTCTCTCAGTCCCTTGGCCCCCCGGAATCCCCTCTGGGGCTCAGAGAACAGCTTAGTACTGTTTTCGTTTGTTATTAATGCTGTAGTTGTTTGGTGGGGGTTTTTTTGTGTTTGCTTGCTTTGTAATACATACTAGTAAAGAACTGCTATTTCTATTACCCAAATCTTTGCCTAAGAGCCTCTGATTTTAAATTTATAATTGAAAACGAAAAAAAAGGGGTGAAGGGGGGGTTTACACTCTCGATCCCAAAGGAAACTACAGTTGTTGTTTTTTTTTATTACCTAGCAAATACCTGTTTTCCCAAACCAAGACAGACTGTGAGATTCTTTTTTCCTGGGTTCATTTCTTGCTTTAGGAAGCACTGCCTTTTTAACAATATTTGCAAAAGAGGTTCAGGGATACACTGAAACACACTCTAAAATACTACAGAGATAAGCAGGGATCCACCATCCCTGTGCCCTGGATTCCTATCCCTCATTCCCACTCCTGGAAATGCTTTTGATAACAATAAAACGTGTTGAACTTTTTTTTGTACTTGCTGACACCACTGCTAAATCCCAATAAGAAATAAAAGATTTGCAGCTTGCTTGGATTTACATCCAAAAGAAACAAAAGGCACAAGACTGGGAAAGGGTGAAAAGTCCTCCACAAAAGGAGTCATGCTTTGCAATGTCCAAATGAAGGAAGACACACAAATATTTTCAGGAAGACCGAATGTAGAATGGAAACACTTGGAGATGGGCAAAAATAACAGAAAAGTGAGCAACCTGAAACTCCTGGCATGCCCAGAGACCTCCTGACACCACGCCAGCCTTAAAACAGAGCTACTGCTGCTCACAGAATAACCATTCGAGGGAGGCTATTTGGAATTATTTCACATAATTTCAGTTTCCAAAGGGGCTATAAAGCACTATTGGTAGTCATCTGTACTACAATCATTGACCTTAACTTTAACTATTATTAATGCAAAAATATTTATGAACCAAAGCTATTCCCTTCCATTTCTCTGTCCCTTTCAAAGCTGCTAAGAGCTGGATAACTAAGCGAAGGAGTGCCCTCTGGGAAGTCAGCGGTGATTGCCTCATCCTCAAACGGGAAATTGGAAATTCAGAGTAGGGCAAGAAGCTTAACTCCAGCTATTGAACAGCTGCCATAAAAGAAAGAGTTACGTAGACAAGGGCACTTGTGTGGAGAAGAGGCAGCTGAAGAAAAGGTAAAAACCAGACAGCTGTGAATGCAGGCACTGAACAGAAAGCAATGATTCTTTTTTAGAAGAATATGGAAACATCTAACTTCCAGAGCCAAAAGACTAGACTGGAAATCTCCTTAACTGGATTTAGCACACGCTTGCAGCTTCATTGTGTTCAGAGGAACACTCACCGTAAAGGTAAAATCCCCAGGAAGCCACACACAGCACACTGTGGAACAAGCAATTTCCTCTTAACCCATTTTAGTTCCTTCACCAAGACCCAAAACCAGAAGAATGCCAGCAAAGTGGATTTTTCCCCTGATATACCTAATCTTTCTATCAATTAAATGTATTCCCAAATCTTTTCATGGATGGGTTTTAATTATTACTTCTACCACTTAAAAAAATAGTCTCAATAATTTCCTTAAAAATCGCTGAAGCAAGGCACCGTTCAAATGAAGGATACAATTAAATGGGGCTATTGATAAAAATTTTCTCCATATTCAGAATTTTCTCTGTGATTTACATGCATTAGCAAAAGCAGTATCAACTCTTCCCTGCCAGAGTAGTTGAGCATCTTCCTGCTACTAATTCAGCACACTTATTTCAGCCATTACCCAGGGAATGCAGTGATTAGGCAGCTTTCCAGTAAACAGTCCTTAAAATAGTTCATAAAAATTCCATTTAGAAAAAGGTTGGTTTCCTGCTCGAGAATTTGATAAGATGTTGCAATTACTGCTTAGGGATATATTTCAAGTCCGCCAAGTGAGTTAAATTCCATTTCCACACACGCTATCATAGTGTTTGCAGGTTAAAATGCCATAAAGTAGTTCTTACGTACTGATAAGATGCAATTAATTTGGGTGCTGCTTTTTTATAAACACACACTTAGAAAATCCTAAAAACTTGCAATGAAAAAAGTGAAAATACCCATAAAACAGGCCACAAAAGGCAGATTCTCAGGTAGAAATCTAGTGGCATTGTCTGAATCACAACTTGCCCAGATAAAAAACTGTTCCTAGTAATGGAGAGAAAACAGCATCACAATCTATATATTCTTTTGACATCCCGCCTGAGGTAAGATCCCTAGTTCAAAGGTCCCAGAATAACCAGAAACAGTCAGTTTTACGGGTTACAAGGAAATGAAAGAAATACTCAAATTTTGGCACAGTAATTCCTAAACTTAGAGCATCAGTTTGTTATCCATAAATGGAAAACATTTAGCTTGTTTTAACAACTTCCTAAAACAACCAAGATTCAATTGCAACATTTATTATCTAAAAGTGTTCTGGTCAAAATAAAAATGAAACTCAAAATTATGAACCCTTTTGATGATAATAGCTGATACTTATTAAGCAATTAACTCTTGCTCTCTCCTGTTTTTATTTCCTCAAGAAAGCAACATAAACTAAAACAATGTAATCTCATGTGTTCAGGCTCCATATTTGTTGTTTTGAGAAAAGGCTTTATAACAGCTTCATTGAAGGCTCTTTAAGAAACTAAATCTTTCTGGTTTAATAGAGTGACAAGGTGTATATGAGGGCATCAAATGAAAAGGAAAATGAGCTGTCACAATAAAGTACTACTGAAAGCCTTAGCACAAACTGCATGACAAGCTAAAAGAAAAAGAATTATTTTGTTCCTTTTGCTTTAACCAAAGTCCCAACACTTAGGACCTGCAAACCACTGCCATTTTAGAGTCAATCTGTATTTTAAGTGGATGTAACTAGCCCTAGCAAACGTAGCAAAACTTGAAATGTTCTCAAATTGGTCTTAGCATGTGCACTAATCCATCCACACCACATCAGATGTATCTTGTAGTTGATAATATTTTACATGCTTACAATAATTACTGTAATTCAGAACCTTGACACCCATTTTCCTAAGATAAATCAACGTAACAAAATTTATTCAACCTCCCTTTTCTTCTAAGGGTAAATGCAAAGCAGTTTGAAGCTCACTGTAGGTTGAAATTTTAATCCAAGGGCTGATGGTCTGCAACATGATTACAGTCTTTCCAATGTCAAAAGCTAACAGAGAAGTGGAGTCTATTTCAAATGACTGGCTCTAAACATCTCATAATTACATTAGATAAATTACACTTCACACATAATTACAACAAGTTTTTGCATCATTAGGCACCGGTCTGAAATACTTGGCAGTTTCACAGTGAAACACTATTCCTGTTGATGCATTTGGATGAGGTCCTTACCCTTCTACCATCACAGTCAGGGATCTGCCACTGGCATAAAATTCCAGATGGAAAATGCCAGCAATCCTAACTACTTCACAAAACAACAGGTAAGGAGGCAAATTGATTAATATGCTGTTCTTATACCCTTTCAACTGACAGAAGTTTTGCATGCTTAAAAAAAACAAACCGGTTTTTCCATGACATCATTTGGCTTGAATACTAATGCTTTTCCTTAATGCAGCTACATGCACATGGATGTACAACTTGTCTTTTCACAGAAGCAACACCCAACTTTACATGTTTTTCTTTACTCTGTTTCCCCTGATTATAATCCTAAGATCCTTTCTGATTTTTATGCCATTTTCCTGTCTTAATTCTTCAGTGTTGTTAAATGAAGTGCCCCTCTCCATTCTGTGAAGATAGAGTGATTTACAGCAGCTGAAAATCAGGGGATTGTCCAGTAATTGCAGCTTTTTTCAGTAAAGTAGTAGTATTGGATTCATTAACAGTGTTTGGATTCATTAACAATTAAAGTTTATTTCACTGAACAACAAGTACAAAGCTGGGTCAAGCTCCCTTGTTAGGCTTTGACACTTCCTTCAGGAAGACTACAATTCAACCCAGGGTTTCATTTTCTGTTTGGCTGCTTGTAAAATAGAAGGCATCTTGGAAATGATACTTCTATTTAGGGCTCTTACTATGGACCTTACAGGCACTGTAAATGTGGAGTGGCTTTGTCTTAAACAGCCTAATCCTGCCCATTCCACAGAACAGACATTTGGAGTACAGCGACGATGGGAGCATGAAAACGCAGCATTAACAACTTCTTCATTGCAAAGAGTAAGCACAATCCAAGTCTGGCTATTTCCTTGGTAAGACCATTAGAAATGAGGCAGGGAAAGTGAATGTTTTGGGCTTGCAACCCATTTTCCTTGAGCTGGGACATCTGCTGATTGCAAGGGGTTTCAGTTTGGAACTGAAGGCATGCTATTTACACCGCTGCCATTAGACAGATTCTATCTGACACCCTACTTCAAAATTAAAACAGCAGGCAAGTGGGTAAATAGGAGCAAAAATTGAAATTTTCAGTACTTGCTCACACCTTATTTTCAGATATTCTCCAAAATAGGGAGCAGCACCAGTGAAAAGCACGTTTGCATCAACAGGGCCTGGATGGACTATCCCAGGTGATACAACCACTAACCCACAGATGACGTGAGAGGTTTCACAGCACAGTGTTTAAAATTCAAGCAGCAGAAGCCCTTCCACCAGAATTTCACCCTGCTTTGGGAACAGATCTTCTGTCTGTATCATTAATTTCTTTGTTTTCCAATTGAGTTGCCGTGCAGCAAGTATTGCAGCATCACTAAAGAAACAGAGCTGGAGCACAAAGCAGCTCAGCTGAGTGAACTTGCAGCTCAAACCATCAGAAACACCAAGAAAAAAAAAGGCTGGGCCAGCTTTCTCAGCAGCCTGGTTGTGGCACTCAGACCTGAAATTACTCACTGCAAGTGTTCTCTCTAGGGTCTGACAGGACTGACATATATTGGAATATATATAACAAAATGATAAGGCAGCTTCAAAGAGTGACTCACAGAAAACCGGTGCTGGAGCACTCAGAATTCATAAGGGACTTTAACCACAGTCACAACCCTCAGTTGTTTGGTTTGCCTCCTTTATTCCTTTACTCTTGGGCTTTTCTTCCAGCTTTCTATCAACTGTGATATAAAACCATACTAATTAATCCAAATAAGCACATGTGCTATGTATTTCTTTCAAGATGGGATAACTACATACTCATCATTCCTGAAAACAAGCCCACAGTAACCAAAACCGGTCAAAGCAACACTGTTGTTATAAATTATAGCCCACAGCCATGGGTGTTCCTTGATGGAAGAAGAAGAAATATCAACCCAACCTCCTGGTCTGCTATGAGAACACTTGTTATAAATCATGTTTTTCCAGTGTTCTATTTCAACTGCATAGATCAGTATCCAATAGAGAGCTCCTTAAGTCACAGACAAACCCACAAAAACTGCTTAAGACCAACATTCCACAAAAACATGACAAAAAAATTCAAAGCAACCTTAGAGTAGAGAAAATGCGGATTTAATAGGAGCTTAACATTAAGAATCCCATCCTCAAAATAATGCAAATTGATTTTAAAGTGGATTTAGGTTTTTAAATGTTAAGAGCATAAAATTGAAGAATTAATTGAATTTACTGTCGGTTCAGCATTGCTAATGTAAATGATAGATAACTGTATCGGGTCATTCTTGACTAAATGAAGCGCTATCTACCATTATTACATGACTAAAGGCTTTAAAAAACTCTGTTGTTAAATGCAATCAACTTTAAATTAAACTATGTGCATTCAGTCAGTGTCTTAAGCAATGATGAGGCAGAGATGCCTTAAGGTGGTAGTAGGGATTTAGACCTCCACAACTTCTGATGTAAAATTTAAATAAGTTAGAATTTGAAAAAGCAAATTAACCTGTACTGCATTTTGCCCACAAAGCTCTTCCTTCCATTTTGATTTACCACTGGTCTCCACTCATTAGATCAAAGCTCACAAAGTATTTTTGAGACCAACCAGCACTTTCAGCCCAATTGAAAAGTCACTGAAGGCAATGAAAATTACTTCTGTCAGCTTCAGTAAGGCCTTCTACAATCTCAGTACTCAGTAGCTACAAGGAGTAGGACTGAGAGGGTCTGACCAACTTTGCTGAGGATATCACTTGGCAATCAAACATCATTGGAAAAAATCAGAGATTATTATTTATATTGCTTCAGCACAGCCACTGCTGTTCTGAGATTACCTGCAGCACAATGGAAAAAGCAAAAAAAAAGGATGTGAAAATACATATACCGACACCTGACTTATACACATCAGTATTCATCAATTAAAAGAGCCTGTGATGACTTCTCCAAACTGTCACTGGGGAATGACAAGCAACAGTCATTTCAGCCAAACTGGTACTCACATATCCTCTTGGCTGTGGGAACTCTGGGTCACACCCATTTCTTTTACCATTTTTTCCTGCAATGTAACTGAAAGTGACATTGACATTTGTGCCTTGGAAAAGTTACTGTTATCCTCCTTGTTGACAGGATTATTCTACTGCCTGATGTTTTGTTTATTTTCTAAGCAATTGCCAAGAATACTGTCTGTGCCTGTCATCAGTCTACATGTTGACTGGTATCTACGCATCACACTGGAAGATCAGAATCCTTAAAAGACACTTTCCTTCTCAACTCTTGAAAAGACATTCACAACACCTCCAGTAGAATCTGAAGATGCCAGCTATTAGGAGACAGAATTGACCACAATTTAGTCAAAGTGCACCATCACACCTCCTACTAAGAAGATTTTAAGAACTGGAAGGTCTGTTCTTGTGGGAAATCCGTGGCGGGAGAAATGTGCACTCAATATGAGTGATCGGCAAATCTCGTTTATTGATAATTCATACAATGCTTTTACAATAACACTAATAAGCTCATGCATATTTCAAAAGTTAAGCTCAGGATTGGTGCTCAGACTAAAAGTCAGCTACGCCTCTTTCTACATTTCTTTGTGGTTACACAGTTTGAGTAAGTTTTTGTTTTACCGTGCTTCTCCCTCATATCTTTCAGCTACAAGGTCTTGTTATCGTATCCCAGCTGTGCTCAAGGACATGCGAACCTTACCGCCTTGCTGGTTCTCATGAGAGTGCCTGTGTGCTCAGCAAAGCTCCCTCATGTCTACGTGACCTTTTGCAGCTAGCCAGTTATCAATCACACTCTCCACACAGAAACTTTCTCCCTCAGAAATGCCCACGATGAAGGAGAAAGGCATGCGTGGCATTGTGTTTGTTTCCAGCTGTCATCACTGCGTAGCCCTAATCTTGGCATTCAGGTGGCCTGAGACGCTCTGAAGATGGTGTATTTAAACGATTATAATGCAACAGCATTGTTTTCAGTCTTATTCTCATAACTGAAGTCTCCTTTATGTGTTACTGCACACTGGCTTACTTGAGACAAGCAACCAGGTTATCTGGGTGGGTTGGTTTTGTTTTTGGCTTGTTTGGTTTGGTTTTTTTTTGTCAGAACCTTAAACTGTAGGTCTCTGGCAAGTCTTGTTCCGTTCTGCAAGCAAAACATGCTTTGTGCAAAAAAAAATAGGAGCAGGAGTCTGCCAGCTCCAGCTAGGAAGTAGTGAGCCTGGGTTCAGGGAAGTATTGGATCTCTTGGTTCATTTTAGGAGATAAT